>NC_134568.1:40438747-40738747 GCF_050947875.1 Dermacentor variabilis
GGCCAGGCTCCCAAGATCTTCGCTTCCGTAAATGGCCTGTCATCCAGTCTATTTAAGGCACACTGGAGAGTCTCACGTTGATTATCGAAGCGATAACAGTGGCACAGAAGGTGACTGATGGTCTCTTCACACTTGCACTTAGCGCACATTGGTGAATCCGCCATTCCAATACGATAGCAGTAGGAGTTGGTGAATGCTACTCCTACTCAAAGCCGACACAGCAGTGTTGCGTCACGTCGTGGAAGGTTCGCTGGCAGTTTAGGTTTCAGGGATGGGTCGAGGCTGTATAAACGACACTTAGCATTCTGTGGTGTATGCCAGTAACCTAACGTGATGGTACGAGCGAGACTGCGAAGCTCTCTTGCAGCGTCGACTCTCGATAAAGGTATAAGGAGTGTCGGTGGGCCAGCCTGGGCACGTCGGGCAGCGTCATCGGCGAGGTGATTACCAACGATGCCACAAGGTCCCGGAAGCCACTGAAATATGATATCATGTCCTCGTTCAGAAGCGCAATGGCAGGTTTCGTTGATTTGTGACACCAGCTGTTCATAATTTACATATAACGTACCGTTTGCATTGAATGGGAAGGGATGACCAGCGAGGATAAAGTTGATATCAACAAGGTACTGAGGCAGGGGTGCCCTTTATACCCACTGCTGTTTATGATGTAGTATATGATGACGATGGAAAGGGCGCTAGAGGGAAGTAATATCGGGTTTAATCTCTCATACAAACAGGTGGGTACAGTAGTAGAGCAACAGCTTCCAGGTTTATTTTATGCGGACGACATTGTGTTGCTAGCTAACAAGCAAAGGGATCTGCAACGCCTGGCTAATATCTGTGGGCAGGAAGGCAACAATTTAGGTTTGAAATTTAGTGCTAGAAAATCAGGTGTTATGGTATTCAATGAAAACAGTGAAGAGACAGTGGAGATACAGGGCCAGGAAATACCTCGGGTAACAGAATATGAATATCTTGGTATATGGATAAACGAAGGCAATAGATATATGGAAACACAGGAAGAAACAATAACAGTGAAGGGGAAGAGAAATGCAGCCATAATGGAAGCACAGAGCGCTATGGGGATACAATAGGTACGAGGTCCTCCGAGGTATGTGGAAAGGTGTGATAGTTCCAGGACTTAGTTTTGGAAATGCGGTTGTTTGCTTTAAATCAGAGGTACAATCAGGACTCGACGGGAACCAAAGGTCAGTGGGTCGCCTCGCATTGGGCGCTCACGGGAAAACTACAAATGAAGCTGTGCAGGGTGATATAGGCTGGACTGGTTTTGAAGTGAGGGAAGCTCGCAGTAAAATGGAGTATGAAGAACGGCTGAGGAATATGGAAGAAAGTAAATGGGCTGGGAGAGTGTTCAGGTATCTGTACAAGAAAAACATTGATTCACAGTGGAGGAAAAGAACTAGGAAGCTTACCAGCAAGTATGCGGCCTGTATGGTGAGCAACATGGCAACAAAGAACGTCAAGCGGAAAGTTAGTGAGGCTGAGATAATCTAATGGATGGCGGCTATGGAGAAGAAACCTGCTATGAGTAACTACTTGCTATGAGTAACTATGAGTAACTACTGAGGAGAAACCGAAATCAGGAAAGAAACAATTTATGATAACTCCAAAGGAAGCTCATTGCTTTTCGAAGCGAGATCAAGATGCCTTAGAACACGAACTTATAAAGCGAGATATAAGAAGGAAGAAGCATAAAAAATTATAGGGTTTTACGGGCTAAAATCACTTTCTGATTATGAGGCACGCCGTAGTGGAGGACTCACCCGCCGTGGTTGCTCAGTGGCTATGGTGTTGGGCTGCTGAGCATGAGGTCGCGGGATCGAATCCCGGCTACGGCGGCCGCATTTCGATGGGCCGCCGTAGCCGGCCTGTTCACACTTATCGCCACCGACGGCTCTAGACACGCTAAATTATGTGAAGTGGACCATGACTGAAGATTGAGCTAGTTTCAAGACACTGAGAATGACGAAGCATTGCATAGATAAATATAATTACAACAGACAGAGAAGGGAAACTTACCGACACATGTGCGATCGGCAAAGCAGCTCAAGAAACAAAAAGAGGGAGACGTACCTCTCCTATTCGTTTGTCCGTGCTCTTCTTTAAAGTGCCTTGCATGGGAGATATTAAGCTAAAGGCTTTCACTGCTACTGAAGCGGTTCACGAAGACTGTTGTGATTTTCTCGTTCATCATCAATATTTGTGAAAATACTACAAAGAATACCACAGTGACTGCAGCAGTTAGGAGCGATAACTCGTAGGCTTGCACCTGCATCATTCAGTTCCAATGGCAGTGCTCTTGCGCTGCGAGTGTTTCCATATATATGGTTGGATCGAATCCCTGACGCCGCAAGCACAACAGCGCGACTGTGTAAACCGCAACCATGCTTCGCTCATGCCGACGCCAACTATACAGTAGAGCACCTCCACAACGAACGACACTAGAACGGAATGGCCTGTATAACGAAAGAATAACTCTGTGCCTGTTCTTGTGTGAGCTGTGCGCTTCGCGACTTTTGCAATGAAGTGACCTGTATAAGGAAGGATTTAGGAGGCCCCAATCACATCGTTATAAAGGCTGTTGACTGTATTACACTTGTTTACACGTATACGTCACACCCCACATAGCACAAGCTAGAGCACTTGTGTGCGCTCTAGCTCGTGCTATGTGGGACGTGACGTATGCGTGCCAATCGTGTCAAACAAGTCTAATACAGTCGACCGCCTTCATAACGATGTTCTTGGGGCCTCCACAATCATTCGTTATACAGGTCATTTCGTTCTAGTGGCGTTCGTTGTAGAGGTGCTCGACTGTAGTTGACGTTGGCAGGAGGGAACCCCGCGTGCGGTTTGAACAGTCGTGCTGTTGACCCTGCGGAGTGATGGGTTCGATCCAATCATATATATAGAAAAACTAACGCAACAGCGGAATCGCCAATGGAACCGAATAACACAGGCACAAGTTTACGAGTTATCGCTCATAACAACTGGAGTCACTCTGGTAATCTTTGTAGCCTTCTGACAAATACTTCATAATTGTATGATTAACTAGAAAACCAGAGCAGTCTTTTGAACCGCTTCGGTAGTAGCGAAAGCCTTTTAGCTTAATATCTCTCATGCAAAGTCCTCAAAGCGCATAAACGCGATGTTTAAGGTCATATTTGGCAAGAACGCGCTTTTTGAGAGCCGTAAAAACCCCAACCTCGACGCCGACCCTCATTTACAAGAAAAATCGCAATACGTGAATGTCATTGTGTAGGTGTGATGTTGCTGTGATACTTGCAGGGAATCAAGTTGACGTGAAGAAAGGTTCCCTGAGGAGCGGCAGGTGCCCGCTGGCCCCTGGGACATGCACCCAGTGGCGCCATGGGTCAATACAGATACACATGCAATACACATACCAGTGGTATGTGTATTGCAGATTTTTCATACATCGCCGGTAGATTTTTTTTGTTCTTCCCCTAATTACATGATTAAGTTCCGTGACACTGTTAACCCGCACGGCAAAATAACATCTGGAATACAAATGCTGGAGCTCCACGTCTTAGCTTATACCGCGGGGAGTTCAGTTGGCGGGGTGCATTTGCATCGCAATTTGCGCTAGATTTCTACTATATATATTACCTGGTGCCACGAATGTGGCCTGCATCGTACAAGTGGCGACCTTTCTCAAAAGCAGACACGCGAGAACGCGTTTTCCGGCACGTGAGGCCTCAAAACCCGCAGTGCGAAACCACTGGAAGTACCGCGATCGACTTCGTCCCGGCGTCTGCTTCACGTGCCAGTGTTCTGACTTCTGCCGTTCGAGGCGCTGTTCGTCAGCACGCCGCTGACGCGCCGCTGGCGCCTTAATGACGGCCGCTCGGTGCCTATAGGGTCGGTATGTCCCATCATCGGTCCCGTCATCCAGGCGCAGCGATCGCTTCCATCTCCACTCACGGCGGCGTACAAATCGGCTGCTCTCTATTTCCCACAAAATAATAAATAATAGAACAAATTCATGTCGAATGTGCACCTGTTACGTGAAGCAGCGCCCAGTATTAGAGCACGAGCGTGATCGCGAGCAACGATCCGACGGCGTTTCGTCCCGCAGACAGAAAGTAAACACCGGCTGTCTCAGCGAAGTGGCTTGACTAGATTGCACGTAGCACATTTCGTTTGCTATTCGCACCAACGGCTGCAAGAAAACCAATGTATTTAAGCCCACGTTAATAGTGTTGTCAAACATAAGCGCGTTATGACGAGCTGCAGCGGAGCGAGCTAAGCCCCGTCTCGATGGAGCGTATTTCGATGAGGGCGAAATGCAAATAGCACGTGTACCGTGCATTGGGTGTGCACGTTAAGGAACTCCACGTGGTCGAAATTGAGTCGAACTCCTCCACCACCTCGTGCCTCATATTCAACTTGTCAATTTTGCGTGTATCACCCTTTAGTTAAAGAAAAAAAAAGATGCATTCCGCACAGAAGGGGGCGCGGAATGTGGACGGAGCCTAGACAACGGCGCTATATAGTACCTAGAACATACCGACGGCGCTTATCATTGTTCGCAAACATGATGTAGATCTATACCATTTTCCATAGAGAACCTTCCAATTCCTAATATTCAGACTCCATTGCAGCATACAGAAAGCTCGTCGTACACGGCAAACTCCCGGTATCTATTGTTAAACAGTTACAAGAGCAATCCCACAGCCCGGCAGAAATGGTCTGGGTTCCTGGTCACTGCAAACTGTCAGAGGAATGAACCAGCTAACGATAATCGCCTCTGAGATGTTATTACAGGTTCTAGACATTCCCGCGCCAAGCTCCGGCGGTCTTATACCGATCACCCCCCCCTCCCCCAGAGCCACACCCGTGCCAGGACGAGAGAAGAAAATTTCCTAAACTTTGCCCTGGCCTCGCTCGCACACAGCCCGCACTCATTCGCCAGGCACAAAGTAATACTCTACTGATCCCTGCACGTATGCACCTCCTTCGTGGCCTTCTCGCAGAGGACACCCCGCCCTGTCGATATTGTGAAGACCACCTCAACAGCCCTCACATCCTCTGGGGCTACTATCACACACAGATACCGCTCTCATCCCCCGCTGAAGTCGCCCGCAACCCCGCCACTGAATGACCGACTCGAGCAGCTAGTCTGCCAGACCAACGGCACACCTGGCGGATTTTCTCAGCCTGAGTACACCCGTCAACGTGACCCCGGACTCGCGGTTTTCACTGTCTTACTTCCATCAACTTTATTATAATAAAGTGTCTCTCTTTCTCCAGAGTGGTGCACGAGGCCCGAGTTCAGACGTAGTGTGATGCGTAGATTGTTCGCGCCCCGCTGCCCAACGTATTGCGCAGCTATATATACCGAGAAATATTGTAAATGCTAGTGCGCGCATCATAGCGGTAGCTATCGCTGTCCCTGCATCCCACTTTGGTCAAAACTGTGACTTGCTATGTTTTGTTTTTCACTTTCACCGGCAACATCACGTGGAGTCGGAGTTAGCATACGTCTATATTAAATTAAATTGTGGCGTTTTGCGTGCAAGAAACCCCGATATGATTACGAGGCACGCCATAGCGGGGGACTCCGGATTAATTTCGGCCACCTGGGGATCTTTAACGTGAACCGAATGCACGGTGCACGGGCGGTTTTGCATATCGTCCCCGTCGAATCACCAGCCGCCGTGGCCGGTGATTCGATCCAGTGACCTCGGGCTTGGCAGTGCAACGCCAAAGCCACTACACCACCACGTCGGTTTAGCACACATATATTTGAATGTGTTTAACGCAACTAATCTTTCGTAGATGTATCTACGAAAGAAAGAAAGAAAGAAAGAAAGAAAGAAAGAAAGAAAGAAAGAAAGAAAGAAAGAAAGAAAGAAAGAAAGAAAGAAAGAAAGAAAGAAAGAAGAGATTGCTGCTATGGCTTCTGGGAGTGAAATCTTTTTTTTATTAGTTGCAATCAGGGTGTCGAACCGAACCCGAACGGGAACCACCCACCACCGGCCAAGCAACTCGACAAAACGCAACCAGTCCCGTTTAGGCGACTCCCGACAAATGCGTACCCATACCCAAAGTACATTAACAAAATCACAGAGGGCAAGAAAAGCGACCTATGTAGGCTCTGTTCGCAAGCAGGGACACTCACACATAATGTGGGAATGCAGCTCGCTCCCGTTTTCTCATTCCCCGGTCAGCAGCGAGACTGACTAGACAGCCTGGCTCAGGTCCGGGGACGTCGACCGACAGCTTGAACTGGTGGACTGGGCGGAGAAGGCCAAGCAGGCCCAGGGCTTTACTTGAGCCCGATCCCTCAGCCACCTCCCCCTTTCCCCTTTCAATAAAGTTTACCACCACCACCACCACCGAACGGGAACCGATATTTTTAGAACGTGCCTGAGCCCGAACTCAACCTGAGCCGAAAGAAAAAACTATAGCGGTTACTGGTTCGGCACAAAACGGTTCTAGCATATAGGGTGCAAACGGATGCTCAATTATTACATAAGCGATCCTTCTAAATAATTACTTTCAGTCGGTGCACCCCCCGAGAACATCGGTACGACCCAAGACTTGCGTCATGTGGGAGAACGGGGGCAGACGATAGGTACGTTCTCCTAACTATATATACGGCAACCTCGGCAAAGGCGCTTGTATTCTCGAACTCGGCCATGCCAGTTGTGCTCCGCCGCCGAAGCGTTGTTTCAAGGGCACCGCAGAACCAGCGTTTCTGTTGAAGCTCCCAGTTCGGCTGTTAGACCATTACGCTATTATTATTATTAGATGAACCGTTAGATGCACACATCAAGACACAAATAGTGCAAGATAAAAAAAGGGACGGTGACTTCGGGAAGAGAAAACGAAAAAGAAAACTACAATTAGTTCATCCGCACGGTTCTCTGCGAATAAACCACTGCGGCTGCTAATAAACGCCGTCACCTTCTCAGCGCACGGTAGCAACGGCTCCAAACGGCACGGGAAATGGGCTCTTGTTGCGTGCCACGGTTTAAGGCATGTTACAACGTTACCGGCAAAGTACAGCCCCGGTCTTGTATTCCTGAAAATCATTCTCGGGGCACACCACGCGAGAAATGGACATTTTTTTGTCTGCGCATGGGCAGCGCAACACTGTGTACACCCCGAAGTTGCGTAAAAGATATTGTGGCTGCGTTTAGCAAAAAAAGAAAAAAAACAACTGTCCCCGTTCGTGCTTTAGACGCATCAATGTACTCCCCTGCTTTTATTTTCTTTTTAAGCAGTAAACTGAGCGAAATGTATCTTGCTATGTTTGTTTGTTTTTTTTCTACAGAAGTTTGGACTTGTAATCCATGTAATGCAATGTTAAGCGACGCTTTGTCCCAGTCAGCGCCACCACCAGTCCTGTAATAATTACTCGACGCAAAATAACAATTAACCAACTAGGCTGCTGTCATGGCGTGGAAGCCAAGCTCACCCCCAAGAAGACACAGGCGCTCGCACTAATTAACTCAGTCTTTGATACGTACATAAACATTTCTCCGCATCTGTGCAATATATTGCTAAATGAAGGTTGTTGTTAAAAAACGTCTTACTCATTCTTATCAAGGTGCCGTCTGCTTGCCGATAGCGCCTTTTTAATAGCGATTTCGCTAGAAACCCGGTGATAGCCGAAACGCGAAACGTTTGTCTGAGCGACGAGCATCTTGTACTAAACGACTGTACAAATAAAAGAAATGACAAACAAAAAAAGATCCACCACGGAAAAGCGCGGCTGCTGTTGGTGTTGCTGGTATATCAGCGTCCGGGGCGACGTTGCATCCTCAAGGCATTTTACTTCGAGATTCGTTAAAACGGACGTTTGGGCGAGTTGGTAAGCCATATTTGAAACAAAACAGTGCGGTTTTGATGGGGACAAGCAGGGAGAAACGACACGGACGAGCGCTGACTTGCAACTGAAGTTTATTGCTTGGAACGAAAAATATATAAGAGCTCCAACCAACAGTAGAAACAAAAAAAAAACATACATATATTCACAGTCAATCATACATGCCGCACTGTTTCTCCCTGCTTGTCCCCGTCAAAACCGCGCTGTTCTGTTTCAAATACTTCGCGGTTGTCGCTCGTATTCCATGTGCATGTGACATATTAATATATTATACTTACTAATGCCTCTCATGTGTATATATATATATATATATATATATATATATATATATATATATATATATATATATATATACACACACACAAAACATTTTTTTTTTCATTCTGCAATCTTGCGTCCCTAGATCGCAATACGAGATGTCCAAAGAAAAAAAATACCTACAATAATTCGGTTGTGACCATGAGAACTTGCGCTTATGGATCCGTGTTCTTATATGTCTCAGAATACTAGTATTCTTTAGTCGAGATGTAGGAACACTGAAAATTTCGAATACGAAACGAGCACTCTCAATGCTTATGCAAACGGCTTATGCATAGGGCTTATGCAAAAGGCTTATTCTTAGATTTAGGTGCACGTTAAGGTACCCCAGGCGGTCAAAATTTCCGGAGTCCTCCACTACGGCGTGCCTCATAATCAGAAGGTGGTTTTGGCACGTAAAGCCCCATAATTAATTAAAAGGCTTATCCAAACGGAGACTCGCCTGTATGATTCTTGTTTAGCAGGCCGGCTGCTGTGCAGATGATCGAGTTCCCCAACGAACACACGGAGAGAGAGAGAAAGAAACCTTTATTTGAAGTAGTGATTTGTCAGTCGAGGTGGGAGGGTCCCTTATTCCAGGAACCCTCAGGCTTGGATCGCCCTCCGGGCGCGGGCGACGAGTTCGCGCTGGTCGACCAGGTCCGGCTTGGAGATCGCAGCCTCCCACGTTTCAGCGAGGAGGTTTGGGTCTGCATCTGTTGCTATTAGTTGTGGAGCTGTGATGCTTGCTCGGGCGTTCTTGCATTGCATGAGGAGGTGCGCCAGGGTGTCTGGCACGTTGCAGTGTGGACAGATGTAGCTGTATAGCGTCGGGTGGAAATGATGCAGTAAGCTTCCGTGGGTAAAGGTATTGCTCTGGAGTCGCCTGTAGTCGGTGCCTTCGTTTCTTGTTAGTTTTGGATGTGGTGGAGGGTAGACCCTGCGTCCAAGCCGGTAGTGTTGTTGCAGTGATTGGTAAGTTAACGGTATTGTTTCCCTTTCCTCCTCTGATTTGGGTGGGTGGGACCTGTGTAGAATGTCGTGCGGGGAAGCCCGGTTGATGCTTGCGCGGGCCGCGGTGTGTGCCGCTTCATTCCCCTCGAGTCCCTCGTGTCCCGGAAGCCACATGATGCAGGTGTAGGGGGGAGGAGTATCGCCACGTTTCTGTATGTTGATCGCTTTGATGGAGATCCTGCCCTTCATGTAGTTGCGTGCCGCTGTTTGAGAGTCGGTGAAGACCACTATGGCATCCTCGCTTGTATGGGTGGCGAGTGCTATAGCGGCCTCCTCAGCTGTCTCCGCGCGTTTGGCGAGAGTTGTCGCCAACGCCAGTGTCGTCCTCCTGTAGTCTGTGACGCTGCTGGCGAAGGCGTTTCAGCCCGGATACTTGGCTGCATCCACGTAGCGCGCCTGCGGGTCGTTACGGTGCTTGTGTCTGATGGCGTTTACCCTGGCAAGCCGTCTGCCTTGATGGTGTTCTGGATGCGTGTTCCGAAGGATCTGAAGAACTTGTAGACATTCTCGCAGCTTCGATGTGATCTTTTCCTTGCGTTCTCCATCGTGTTCTAGATTGGTTGCGTATCCTGTGCGTCGGAGGATTGCTCGGCCTGTGGTTGTGAGCTTGAGTCTCTCGATCTGGTTGATGAGGTGCGCTTCCGCGTGTTCTTCCCAGGAGTTGTGAACTCCCATGCGAAGCAATCGGTCAGTGGAGGCGGTTGTCAGTAGTCCTAGGGCGAGCTTCGTGGCCTTTCTTATTAGAAGGTTTAGCTTTTGTTTCTCGGCTGGCTTCAGGTTGAGGTAAGGAGTTCCGTATGTAATGCGGTTGTAAAGGAGGGCTTGTACCATTTGCAAAGTGTCGTGCTCTTTGAGGCCATTGCGGCGATTGGCCACCCGTCGTATCAGATGAGTAAGCTGTGCCACGGTGTTGTGTAGCCTGGGGAGTGTGGCGCCCGTCCTTGTGTATATGGAACACACACGGAGGAGTTTAAATATGCACAATAGTTGCGAGCCGTTTCATAAGCAGGTATCGTCTCAGGTAGCCTATGAATTCGTTGTTTCACTTTAGACAAATAAATACGTTATTTGACCAATCTCATGTGTGCATTCCTTCAAAACAATGCACGGCGCTGTAATGTTGCCCTTTGTTCCCTTTCAGTTAGCGTCTGTGCACTCCATTGCATGCACTTGGGATTCTTCTAACCCCCCCCCCCTCCCGCTTTTTCTTTTAATGTCATCGTGCAAGAGATGTGGTCGTACCGCATCACTGTGTACATGTATCAAATGATGCAGACTGGCCTTTGGAGCCTAACAGGATCTACAAAATTTTTCGTCTCACTTTTTCTAGAAATTGGAAATATTCAATATTCTATTCGATATTGAGCGGTAGGTTTTTTTTTCTCGCTCGCAAATAGTATAGTATTCGATTTCGCTAATCGAACACAGTTACATATTTCCTATGTTTTCCCCGCACTCAGTAATGATGACAATAAAAGGAATCGCGAGAACGATGCAGCACGCGTTGATATCGCGCTCGGCACACCCTTGCGATGACACTAAGACGACTGTCTTTTTCTGCGTGCCTGCTGCAGCTTTGCAAGATTACACTCCGTTGATATTTGCGAAAAATAAAAAAAAAATTTTTCCCACGGGCCAGGAAGCCCCCTTCTTCGGTATCCTGGCAACATAGCCCACGCATGCACCATGCGGCCAAGTCGATAACACTCTGCAGCATTTCGCCATATAGGCCAGGATAAAGTTCACTCTGCTGAACCGGCTCGCGACCCGTTATAAATGTGTATTTCTCCAAAGCGGAACTGAATTGTAACGAAATCGAGGTGCGCTGCACCCGCGAACCTGAACCGAACCGGTATTTTTTTTTTCCGGTTCGACACCCTGGTTGCAACAGCAGTCGCATAAGACACATAGTGCCATTCGTCCTCGTCAGGTGACTTATCTGAAGAGAGGAAGCGGAAATCACTTGAACGATAAAGCTTTATGCCCAGGCAGCTAAGTTGAGAGATCCAATAACTATCGCTGTATTCAAAGACTTCAGTGTACTGGCTGTGATCGCAAAATTGAAGCCCCGCCGTAATAAAGTGATGGCCGGTATAATGTAGCTATTCGTTCCGATTCTATGCTAATGTCGTCATCCATTGTTCACGGCTACCTGATGCCGTTGTTAGCGCGTGCGGAGCCGCCTGTGTGACCACTTAAGATGCGCGAAAAGGATTCGGCCCATGTCTGATTCCCCGCATGTGCGCGTTTAGCGAATGCTTTCCAGATATACCCGGCCTTAAAAGTTGCTGCAAAATTCACTGGCATTTCAGTTAGCAGTTTCTCAAAAGCATCTGTCTAACAATGTAGGACAATCTTATCGAAAATGCCAAGACATTTTTTAAGGAAATATTGAGGATGGATAACTCGAAACCAGCGTACGTGTGTCTTAGACATTTTGCGAAGTAGACATGAATTCACAAGATGGCAACTGTGCCCTATAATTAAGAATTAAATAAGTTGTTTAGTGAACCTGAGAAGTGACATTCGAAATTTCCGCCTCTTGGAAAAGTCTACCTGAGAAGGCAAAAAAAAAAACGCTATTTCATAAATGGGGTTGAGCGCAGGGACACCCGAAAACAAGAGAAGCACCTGAGCGTCCAATGTGCCTTCTTTGTTCTTGTGTTTCCCAGCGATCAACCACCTTCAGTCAAAATGTGCCAACAGGCCCACATCGCCACCCTTGTTCTTATTTATTTATTTAAAGGTACATCACAGGCTCCAGTCGGAGCATTGAGTGATGGGGGATTATACAATAAAATACATGATGAGCATGAACAAGAACAAAGAAAAGTAACAGTAAGCAGAACCAAAAGAATGCATCATTATACAGTCTCAGTTCGTAAAATGTGCATATAAGCGCTCACGCAAATGTTCGCGGTTAGTGTTTGAAACAATGTCATCTGAAAGATCGTTCCAAAGTGCGATGGCTTGTGGCAAAGCCGAAGAATTGAAAGCTTTAGTTTTACTAAATATGGGTTTGATGCTGTGGTGATTATGAAGGCGCCTGGATGTGCGTAATGGTTTTTCAAGTGGCAGTGGGGATGGCGTTACGCTGTGAATATATCTGCGTATTAAGCATAAAAGAGCAACAGAACGACGGATACTTAACGTCTGGAGTGGAACACCTATTTATTTATTTGTTATACCGGAATGGCGGTTATAGGTACATGAAATTAATCGAGCGGCTCTATTTTGTACGGCTTCCAGCATTGAAATTAAGTACTCTTGATGAGGCGACCACATGGACGAAGCAAATTCAAGCTGTGGGCGGACGAAGGTTAAATATGCCAATTTGCGCGTATGAGCAGAGCAATGACGCAAATTTCGACGTAAGTTACCCAGCGTTTGTGACGCTTTAGCACATATGTTGGTGATAAGCAATTTTCATGAAAGGTGAGATGTAAGATGCAAGCCGAAGTACTTATATGACAGCGCATGGGGCAGTGAAACGTTGTTTATAGAATACGTGAAGTTAGAAAGTGACTGTTTACGAGTAAAGGAAATTGCTTTGTACTTATTCAAGTTCAACGCCATAAGCCACTTATCACACTAGGCATAAACGAGGTTAAGGTCCTTTTAGAGGATGAAATTGTCATCATGACTTTCAATAGTGCGGTATACGATGCAGTCGTCAGCCAGTAGTCCCATGCAAGAGGAAATGTTAGAAGGTAGGTCATTAATAGACTATTCAATTGCCACATGCACTTTCATTTATAGCGCTAAATTTTTTTTTCTATAGCAGGTGGTATAATGACAGTGATAATTCATAATACCCACAGTGGTAGCTTAGCGGCTATGGCGTTGCGATTCTGAGCTCGAAGTCGACAGCACTTGTTCGATCCCGGCTGCAGCAGGTGCATTTCGATAGGAAACGAAGTGCAAACACGTTCGTTCACTTAGATTTGCGTGCACGGTAAGGCACCTCAGGGGGGTCAAAATTAATTCGGAGCCCCTTACTACGGCGTGCCTCATAATTTGACCGTGAGTTTGGCAAGCAAAACCTCAGAATTATCTTTTCATTTTCTATAATTCGTGGTATTGAAACGAACAAACAAATCCCTCACCTGCGGCAGCAAAGGCCGACGTTCCCTGTGCGAGCGCGGACGTCGGGTCAGGCGCCACGGCGTCGCCCGAATTCCACTGCGACGGAGGAGCAACGTGCAAGCCGAGCACAGGGCTGGCAGGATCGGCGTCGTTCTCGTCATCAGTCATCAGCTGGTGGCCCGTGGATTCGGCGGCTGCTTGCGCCCTGTTGGCACAAGCACACGCACCGTTGATATACAGACGGGCGGACGCGCGCGCATATACCAGGGGTTGCACTTCTGAGATACTTCCAATGCGCTCAGGCGGAGGAGGAGAAAACACTGTAGGATGAGGCAAAAGGGGCTACGGGACAGTCAGACGACTAGAATGGACACAGAAACGACGACAGAACAATCTTTTCCATCATTTCTGTCTCCTTCTAATGGCGTGTATCTCTTTTTTTTTTTTTTTCGCTATGTGGCTGGAAACGTCCTAAATGTCTAAGTTCCAACTAGCTCAGCGCTATTACTTAAGTACTCCTAAGGGTTACATCCTCGCAAGTTTTCGAGCAAACTTTGTAATGTGGCGTTCTTTTTCATGCGACCGATCTCTGAGCCTGAGAGTATTCAATCGCGCGAAATTGAAGGCCACCTGCGTGCAACGTGACTCGCTGATTCAGGAATTTTAGCCAATATGTGTAGGTGCTTTTTGTGAAAACGTACAAATTTTCAGTTCATATACCGTGACCGGCATAGGCCTGGCCGTCACGTAAAAGAAATATGGTGCGGGAGAACATATGTGTTATTTGCATTTACGCTCAAGCACAAAGGTCCCGCAAATGCTGTGTAAATGAAAGAAAGAAGATAAAATAAATATAAACAACGGCTAGTGCGAGGTCGCAGTAACGGTGGCCACAACACACGGCGGCTAGAACAGACAGCTATGGAGGACAACCCAGTTTTCTTGCAACTTGTTAGAGCGAACTGCTATGTTTGCAAGAATTCAACTCTGCCCGTGTAACTATCAATAGACGGGGCGTGCGGAAAAACGAAATGACCATGATGTCGTGCCGACCGAAAGACATTCTAAGGGAATTGGAGCATTCTCCTGAAGCCTTCTTTGTAATACCACGTGAATATTTCATATAATACCCCTCTTATAATAGCGATGCGCCAACTGGCCCGAATGTGTTGCGATTCAGAAGCCGCTGCAACAATGGGCAAGCGTTCCTTCACGATCATTATACGTGGCTGATTTTTTTAGATAATTCCGGATTGTTCGTGAGAAATAATTAACGCAAGAAATTACAAAGCAAATGCGAACATTATAACAGCGAAAATATAAGGACCACTGTAGAGAGTGCATACCGGGCAAAGACTGCTTTCGGCCTTGTTGGTTTTGTCACGCTTTCCGCATAGACAAATATCGGATATCGGTTTCCTTACGAAGAACGTCAAAGCTAAGCAACTTTACCGCCGCCTCCTCGATCCTCTAAATACAATGACGCTCAAGCACAGCAAGTACGCGGTATTTACGCTATGGCACGGGCTATAATTTCGTCGCCACAAAAGCACAGCCCCGACTTACGCAGCAGCTGCTGCAACAACCTCCCGTAGTGGCGCAATATTGTACGCAAAGTTGAAGATCTGCGGCCTCCTTCCTTCCGTCGCGCACTACACGTGCTCCGTTCAGCCCATTAAACAGGGCAGCTGCAGGCACGTGCGCCTATAGGCACGGTCCGCGGGCGAGAGAGAACAAGAAGCGCGAGTAGAGGCTGCGCGATCACCTCCTCAGGGCCACTTGCTTGGCCATGACCCGCTGGCGTTCGGCAATGAGCTCGCACTTCTCGCAGGTGCACTCCCGAAAGGGACAGTGGCGCTTGTGACCGCGCACCAATCGGCGGCGGCCGTGGTTCCGGCAGCGGGCGCACTTGGGCTGCCGGCCGGTCGGGGAACGCAGGGCGCAGGCCGCGGGCAGAGCGGCCGCCACCGGTGCGCCGGACGCGGCGTAGCGCGCCGGCGTCGTCGGACCGCCGTTCATATCGGCCGCACGGTGGACGCAATGTGCCAGAAGGAACGCCGACATCGCCCACAGCGACGAGCGCACGCGAGCAACGCGGCGGGGAGAGGGTGCGCGGGGGGAAAGGGAGCGCCGGTGCGAACGCGGCTCCCCCCCCCCCCGAGCCCCCCCCCCCTCCGTTAACGTAGCGCGGAGATCATGACGCAGGTGATGACGACGACTCCTGACGACGATTGGAAAAACAGCGGCCGACTGCGAAGAGAGGCAAGTCACGTGGCCCAGCTGCACGGATTTATTTGAACATCGACCGGTACCTGCCCGCATCGTTTACTAGTTCTTTCTTCTCGCGCGCCTTTTTTTTTTTTCCTACGCAGCCTTGCAGCAAACATCCGAACCTCCTCCGCATTTCCAGCCAAAAACATTCGTGGTTCTCCGTAACCCTCATAAGCATACTGGAAAACAAAGGAACCGCCAGTTCAAGAAAGCAATTCCCGTCTGCAGCATTTTTAAAGCGTTTTATCATGCCATGCTAATGCAAACTGCAACGAATTTGTCATGAATCCATGATCGATGCCTACTAAAACGATAACTGAGATGGCTAGTGGTATTTCTCATACAACCTCTTGGGTTGTAAGCATGCAGCGGCGAAATACCCGGGCCTTCGATAGCCTGAATTCGAAACCTGTTATCGGGATTCCCTTCGCGGCACAATTTTTGACTGCGTACTTCTAGAAACTGGCGCTAAGCAAAAAAGTTCGTATATATATATATATATATATATATATATATATATATATATATATATATATATATATATATATATATATATATATACGTTTTTTTGTTTTACTTTTTAATCATCCGAGATCACAGAAACACGCGGTATATTCACACGAGTGAAACCATGCACCTCACACAGAAGGGAATGTCCTACATTCATGACAAATTTCGTTAAATTTAACCAGCGCATGTCCTCGGCGTTATTGATTACAACGTACCCCCAAGAGACTGACTGCCGCCAGTTTAAGGGAGTTTCTGGGCTATCCCAAAAGTTCCAACGCCCTGGGGAGTGGCATCAACTCTCGTACCAACTCTCCACTGGTCTGGAGTGTCAGAAGCGCCACGGTAAGCGCACCACGCAGCCGAAGCACACAGGCGTACGTTGAAGGCACGGAGTAGCCCTCACAGACTTTTGACAAAGGCTGTATACTTCCCCGAGCCTACGTATATAGACCAAGGTTTCCGCGACGAAGCCGATTTCCTTCTCCCTCTGCGGGTGCAACTTGGAACTGTGGACCGGTGGTGTAGTCCAAACGTAGCACTGCGAAATTCCCACTGCACTCGGCGATTTCAGTTTGTGCCTCTGAGATACGAATAAAATGTCTTTTTGTGGGGCCTCTGGTCCGTATGCTCTTCCTTGCTCGCGGGTGCACATAGGCCTTCTACGTAGTTTTGGGCCGCAGTTCTAAGAAAGCACCTTGTTTTCTAAGCGTCAGCCGCAACTAATTGCAATACACGCCTAATCTGCTAATTTATACGCTTGCAAACCGGCGAAATCATCTTGCAGATGGAAATGCTTCAACGCTAGAAGCATATAATACTGTATTGATCACGGCGAACAAAGCAGATCGCTGCACGTCTTGCGCACTGCAGAAAAATTGTTATAAGACTTTACAGTGCTTAACCTGGAAGTCAGGAGCAGTACGCAAATTGTTGAGTAAGCAACGTATGTACATGGCAGCGAAATGCACAGATCCCATACACAGAGGAACACCCGTGGCGGTAGGGAATATACAGTATTCAATTCGTGGAAGTAGAGTAACATAATATCATGCATCTCATTACAGGGTAAAATAAATGAGAAGTGCATCCACAGGTGTCAATAAGTGGAACAATCTAATTACATTATTTAACAAAATGATGTCTCTAAATAAGAAGTTATTCGAAGAACAGCAAAGTAGTATTTTTATTATGTAATCCTGTTCTGAAAAACAAAAATTAATGATTGAGTTACGTGTGTTTACAGAGGGGAGGAAATAGGTTCTCGCTCACAACTGAAATGGATTGATATGGTCCCTAACGGGTCCCTATCAATCCTAACAAAATGATTTTAAAGCTTCCCCGTAACTTTAGTATTGTGCACCGGATTTCGCAATTTGCGGGAAGGTCGCCTTAGACACGCCTGTCGGTGCGAACTTACACAATTTATCTTCGTGGATCGCAATCACAAGTTTAAGTAGCGAATCCTTTGGGCGGGCGAGAAACAGATCGAATCTCGAGGCATAAAAAAAAAAAAACATCACACACGAACGTGCTTCAGTACGGAGGGCTACAAATTACTTGACCTGATAGCGCTTCAACGCACATCTGATCTACAACGTTATCATGGAGAAAGTAATGGAGGCACATTGAAAATACATGCATATAACGGATCGTTCTCCCCGATAAGCTCTGCCCAGAAATCTGTCTCCTACCTTGCCCGTTCCCCACAGAGAAAGGAATAACAATCAACGCAGTTTTGCAAACATTCAGTGCTTTGCTCATAGCCGTTTCTAGCTGAATTTCTGCACCAAAGACAAGGGACCGCCTAAAGATAAAGACAGACAAAGATTGATCATCTTCGTCAACTCCTAAAACCTTCAAAAATTTTGACAGCCCTTTGAACAATATCCTGGTTCCCAACAACGACAAACGGCTCTAGCTCGCTCAACTGCATAATTTGCTTTCCCGCCACATTGGTCCTCTTTTCGCAGCAACTGCGCGGAGTGGCTAGGTTCCTGAATGCGCCACTATTTCAAGATCGGGCTCGACGCACAGAATCAGACACTCGCTCGTGCGTACAGATAGCAAAATGGGTCGTAAAAAGCGTTAACATAAATGTCGGCCGCAATGGTAACTCGCGCGTTGCTTATGCGAAACTTGGCAATTGTTCCTGAACGCACAAAGTTACTGCTGTGCTATATGTTCTGTTTATTGAAACGGGTAAAGCAAAGACAATGCGTGCACAATTCAAGCGGCTGAGTTATAGGTTCCGTCGCCTCCAGACAACCAATGCACGCTACATTGGAACCACATGTTTCGTTCCTAGGCGGCCAGCGAAGAAACAGCGACCGCGCAGCTGCGTAATCAACGGGTGGAAAAATAGGAAAATTAAAATGCAAAACAAAGTGAAGGTATAACGCCTTATAAAAAATGGTAAAAGAAAATTACGCAGATGGTTAGGAGGCGCGGGCTGGTCAGAAAGAGAAATGAGAATGTCTTCGCGAGGCAAACATTGCCCTAAGTTTTTATGAAGACCAGAAAAAACGGAATACGCCAGGTTTTCTTTCCTTTCCTTTTCTTTCCTGTGTTTTTATGACGATGTTCAAACGCAGCAAGAATACATTAGTAACACCTTCCTTTATGCAGATTTATTCCTGATCACCGTGGTCATTATTTTCTTTAAGTTCTAAAATGTGAAAGTCTAAGCCACTAGAAAGCAAGAAACGCATGTATAAAGCTTCCGTTACAAAAACGTTCGCTAAAGTGATTTTGAGGCGTTCGGTACAAGTTGCCGGCCGATTTTCAGTCTTTCTTTTCTTTTCATTACCTGCTATTTTTTTTTTGCTTTCTCATATTTTACATTTTCACATGATACTTTGCGGTGAGTCAGATAAACAGACATATACCAATTATATAACTCTTTTTTTTTTTACTTAGAACGTCGTAAAATATGCGTCAAAGACCGTAAGAAGGCGGACTACCGCACTTGTTTACGACGCTCTTTCACGTTCAAATTGCGAACTTTGATAGCGGCTAACTTAAAACAATTTTACCACGACAGCAGTGAAAACCTCGAAACATGCGTCGTCGTGCCATTATACATGCATCGCCTAATTAGTGCAGGAGGGAAATATAGTCAGCAACATAAGCAATATAAACATAAGTATGACTATTGTTTCAAACTGTGTAAATTGCCAAAGTCCCAGCCTATTCGCGGACTCAGATGTGGCGTTGCCACGCGATTTTTGTTGTTGTTCTTTCATTTTTTATTAAAGAAAGGAATATCCAACTAAGCGCACAGATTATTTCAGTGTAAACGTTGCGTATTGTGTTTTAATAAGCAATC
Organism: Dermacentor variabilis; assembly: GCF_050947875.1. NCBI lineage: Eukaryota > Metazoa > Arthropoda > Arachnida > Ixodida > Ixodidae > Dermacentor > Dermacentor variabilis. The sequence goes on from NC_134568.1 coordinate 40,458,124, forward strand.
TAGATGAAAACTTTTCGGCTTCAATGTTAGATTTACTGCACTACCTAAATAAACTTATATCGTGCTTAACTATCTGATCCTTATTGGCAATAAAGTGTATGACCATTGAAAACTTTTATGACAAGTTGAATACTGCGAAATAATCGAAAATACTGACTTCGATTTTCAAATTGTAATACCCCCGTACAGTCAATGAACTTCATAGGTGTGCTCATAAGTTGAAATCGCATTTTGGCCGGTTGCCTATATGTACTTGCGACCTGAAATACCGAAAATCTATTTGTTTAAAAATAAATTTGGCAGCATGGGCGCTATAATGTAAAGCTATTCCAAACTTTTCTATTCCATTTCTGCAATCAGCCCTCCGGAATTGGTCAAAAGCTTATTTGGACCACTCCCACTTCACCTTGTCTGTCACGCGACCTCACGAAAACCATGATAGCTCCCCATCTGATATGACGTGTGCACACTGATTATGCATGAATTGTCGGAACAAAAGAAAAATTGTTATTTCTGATTCGACGCCTTTTCGCCTTTAGCCCTCGGCTATTGGTCAAGAGTTTTCGGGCTGCACCCACTTCACCTGCTTGTCCAGCGACGTCCCAAAATCGCAAAAACTCACCGCGTCAAAGTGACGTGAACGCGTTAAAGATGCATTAATATGCAGAACAAAACTGAATCTTTTTCTGAATAGCCGCAGGCTGCCCCGTTCCGAAAGGAATAAAAGATAGCTGCCGCCGATCGCTCAAGCACTGGCTACTCGCACCTGCCGGAGAGCATAGGTTTATTTGCGTGTCATAAAACTGTTTGTGTGGCCGTGCAACGTTTTCGAGCACTTTCAGCACGTTTAATGCCTCGTTCTGGCAACCCTTCTTTGCTGAGGATCCGTTTTAGCGTGATTCCTAAGCTTCCGTTACATGCCGCCGCGATTGTTGGCGAGCCACCGCAAGCTATGTAAGGGAAATCGGACCAATCGCAGACGCCGGCACCACCCTCTTCATCCGATTATCGATTTTCAGAGCAGTGGCTCAGTCTCATTGAATCCCTCTCCCCTTGAGCGTGCTCCTCGCCTCTTGTGAGCCAACTAGATTGAATTTAAGTCTAGTTTATCAAGCACATGAACTGTCTCCCAGAAAAAAGTACGAAGAATGATAAATAGGCAGTATAACAGCGCATACTAAATGTACGGTCTCCCGCTCGCTGTTTTCGAAGGTGTTCGGTCACTCATACCAGCGCGACTCATGCAGGGTGTTGCAATAATGCTTACATGTGCAAAATTTACGTGTTTGGCGATGTCCTCACATTATTTGATGTCACCGAGAATCACCGAGACGCGAACGACGAGCGGTCGCTCTACCTGCCGATGTAAAAACAAATGCACGGGTCAGTGCTTTGGGCTGTCACCGGCGTTCCTCCGGATAAATTGCGCGCTGTACCAATCAACATACAGACAGCGATGGTTTGAAGTTTTTCTGTTGTCCATGGACCTAAAGTTCTTCCTGGGGATAGTGGCCGTCTATCCAAGCCATGTAGTTTTTGCGAGAGATCCTTGCGGGGAGAATCGTGATTTTTACAATGTAGAAGAAGGTGTTCTATGTCTTCTTCAGCCTCTTCACATGAGCATGTGGCACTGTTAGTTTTTCTCATTCTATACAGGAAGCCCCCGCAGCTGCGTCAGCTCGCGTTTGATGTGTTGCGACACCCCGTACCCGAGCACATGAGGGTTGGACCCTCCTGCATGTAGCCGTGCGCGGCTTAGCCGTGTCCGGGGAAAAGGGGATCGTGGCGGTTGAGCCGATGCCGGGTGTTCGGACCTTTAAGGCAACACACCTCTTTGGCCTCTGCTTCACGTAGACGGCACCCCTGGACTGACCCACCCGGGTCAGTCCGGCGCTTACTCGCGCTCTTGCCCTTGCTGGAAAAAAAAAGTAATTGCACTAACTGTTAAGGAAAAAATCTCGTTCTTTGAAGCAAGAAAGCGATTATCGTACCTTTCGCGAAGTAGTTATGGCGATGCGACGCAGGTGGGGGCAGTGTCACAGAGGCCTCGGGAGTCCTCCGAGCTCACGCACAGTGGTCCCGCAGTGACCCCTCCCGCCCAGTGGTGTAAGCAGCCAGCGCTGCTCCATCCTCTTCAAAGGCCCTGCAGACACCAGTCCCACAGGGTCCTAAAATCAAACGAACCCCAAGGCCCGAGACACGTGTCTCGGCGCCTAACTCTCGGTCCTCCAGCGCCTGGAACGATGTTGGTCCACGCAAAAACCCTGGTGTCATCGACACCGTAGGACAAGCGCTCGCTCGAGCGCGGAAAGAGGAACAAAGTTCCAATAACCCTGCTAAATTAGAAAGCGATAACCTAAAGATTATCGCTCCTTTGTATTAGCCTCTTTAAATCCATGTTACCTAACATCTTACCTCTTATTCCTTCGTAGTGCCATTTCTTACCTTTCAATTTGAAAATGTTTTTTCTTATCCCTTGGAATTGTAGAGGTCTCATACACAATCTAGCAGGCACGTACCCAGGATTTTTTTCGGGGGGGGGTCTAACCCTAGGTCACTTTTCTATGCAAAAGAGGGGGGGTACCTTTACTAGTACAAATGTGAATAACGCCCACCATTCGCCATAAAAACGCGTAAACCCACAAAAGAGAAGTGAAATAAGGTGTAGTTTACACGTACGCCTGTGCGATACGCCTCTCCTTTACTTGGCAAACAAAGAACCACGTCAAACGGACTCGCACAGAAAAGAAGCGCAGGAAGAACACTGCCAAGTACAAGTAAATAAGCAAAATTGTAAAATAAAGATTAGTTTAGTAGAATAGAACCTAAAAAAAAGCAGTTGGCAACAAAGGCACACGGACCGCGCGCAGTTAGGTTACTCCGCCAGCCAATCACAGAAGTAAACAAAATCGTCGTCATGCGGCCTTTTCAAAATGGCATCGTACTTGATACCTCCGGAGCGTCTGCTGTTCTTGAAGAGTCTTTTCATCGGCAGAAGCAATGACATGTGCAATAGACATGGAAAAAATGTATGGAGTCTTCAAAACTCTGCGGTGCAGCTGATTTCACTGCATGCTGCACCCGTTTTACTCATGAAACTTCACTGCCAGCTGCAACTTCACAACAAATAGTTGCAGCGAAGCAAGCAGGTTATTTCAGTTCAATAAAGAACTAGGTATTCTCCATACCACTATAATAGGCGAGGAAAAAGGTATAAAATTACGCGCTACTAATTTTATTTTTGTAGGTACCGTCTTATTTGGATAACAGAAAAAAATTTGGAGTACGAATTAGTTGCAGCCTCGCGGAGGAACAGTGGCTGGAGGTTATGAAGGCGTGGGCGGGGCTGCACTGCAGACTTTAGTTGTATCCGACTATAGTAACGTTTTTTTGAATTAGCTCTAGAAGAAAAATAGAGAAATATATACTTGCGGAACAATCACAGTTCTTTTGGATCCCTCGTTAACTGCTATATCAAGTTAAGTGCCACAACCGACTCGTATTGTTATTTGGGAAGTTGCGTAACGATGCGTGGCCGCCAGACGCGTACAACCGCGTAGAGCGCAGGAGGCTGCCATTCTAGACGTACTGCGCCCATCGCGGAAGGTTAGAAAAACACCTACACAAGCATAGCAGAGAAGTGGCTACGTTAGGCGGCTCTAATGATAACTGTCGGAGCGTCATTCAGAACACACGGAATTGTCCTCCACTTCTGGCGGCGTTTTCTCTGTTTCCTTCTTAAATAAATATTTTCATAAACAATGGCTAAATTTGTTAATTTGCGCTTTTCCGCCCTGTTTGGCTGTTGTTTCGACCCATTTCCTTAGTAGATCGCTTAATTTCTCAACTCCTTGAGGCTCTTGTTTCCAGTTGCCAATTTTGCGCGAAAAGTGCTGTACAGTTAGGGGAAAACCAGACGAGTTAACGGGTGACAGTCATATTGCTTATGAGTTTAAGGGTTACTGCAGGGTATGATGATGGACGCTGTCTCACATTATCTTATTTTCCACCTTACCTAACCCATATCACGGGTATAGTGTTCCGAGGATCTGTCAGCGTCGCGGCTAACCGTCACTCGAGGAAATAATGAAACAAAAAGAAAAGTTAAATGCAATTGGCATTTTCTCTGGCCGCAACTCGTTCCACGTGCATACAGACCAGCTGACCATGAACTGAATCCTTTCCCTGGTCCCTGGATCAGTGTGGGCGAAGAAGGTTGAACTAACGAAGCAACAACGATGCGCGTGACTGTTGAATAGACGGTGATAACTGAGTGCATCTCGAGTTAATCGCGCGGGCACTGATTTGATGAGGAAGCTGACCCTCACATCTCAGGAGACGCCGATAACTACCGCCATCCAAAAGGAGTGTCAAAAAGCAACAAAATGTTGACCGCCGAATAGCTGTCAAGTCTCAACATTGATTTGGCGGCGCTTTAGGAATGTGTGTGAGAAGTGGTGGCGTGGGCGAGGAGGGGGCCTGCGTCTTAATTTCGAGGGGGAGGAGGCCCTGCCCCCCCCCCTTGGGTACGTGCCTGCAATCTAGGTGACATCAAAGACATCATCAACATCTTTTCACCAGTTGCAGTGTGTCTTCAGGAAACAAATCTCGGCCGAAAAAATCGTCAAATTCTCAAAGGTTTCACTGTTGTCCGAAGGGACGGCAAATGCTCCAGCCGTTTGTCAGGTGGAGTGGCTACAGTCGTGCAGGGCCGAACTCCTACCCTAAATGTCCAATTAAATATATCTTTCGAGGCCGTAGCTGTTACCATTCTGTCTTCCAAAACCATCACCATTTGCTCACTGTATATTCCACCCCACACCCATTTTACTACTAAACAGTTAGAAAATTTAACAGATCAATTATCGGAACAATTTCTTTTAGTAGGAGATTTTAATGTTCATTGTACTCTTTGGGGCAGTGTCAGAACTGACCAAAGAGGACAGCTGGTTGAAGATTTTATTCTATCCAATGATCTCTGCCTTTCAAATTCAGGTGCCCCGACCTACTTTTCACCAACTTCCCGCACTGTTAGTTTTTTAGGTTTAGCTTGTTGTTCACCATCTCTGTTTAATGATCTTAAATGGGGAGCCCTCGACACGTCATATGGTAGTGATCACTTACCCTCAGTCATTAAACTCTTATCATCACCACCAACCTTAAGCACTAGGCCACGCCGATGGAAATTACAGCTCGCTAACTGGCCTGTTTTTAGGGAGAACTCGAAACTGGAAGATGTCTTTTCGCCAGGCCTAAGCGTTCATGAACTCAAAAAAAATTTCACTGAGGTCATAATCTCAGCGGCAGAAAAGGCGATACCCCAGTCATCTGGTATTGTGCGCAAAAAGCTAAATCCCTGGTGGACAAAGGAGTTGTACCGACGCTAAAAAAGAACAAAATAAGACCTGGGTTATCCTACGGAGGTACCCCACCTATAGCAACCTTCAAACAGGCCAAAGCGAAAGCACGATTTATTCGAAGACCGGCGGAGAAATCATCATGGCAAAAATACATATCTTCAGTTAATAGTAGGGTCGCATCAAAACGAATGTGGGACCAGGTGAGGAAATTTGGAGGAGAGTACTCATCATACACAATACCACTACTTACTTGTCCAGGCACACAGACATCACAAGAATACCAGACCAACTTATTAGGTGAACACTTCTACAACATCTCCAGCTCAGCAAACTCTTCAAATACATTCTTAAAATATAAAGAATCGGCAAAGAAAAAGAGTGCCCACCACTGGGGCTTCAGCTGAAATGTATAATGATGCCCTCACAATACATGAATTAAACAGAGCTCTTTCTGCTGGTAAAAAAACAGCAACAGGTCTTGACCGTGTCCACTACAGAAGGCTGGCACACCTATCTAAAACATCAGTTGAGGCACTTCTTAAATTCTTCAAAAGGATATGGGAGTAAATTGGATGAGATGATTGGCAGGTTCGACTGGTCTTCACTTATTGTTTCCGGGGCGTCAGTGTTGATTTATGAACAATTTTGTTCGCAAATAGGCAGCTTTCAAGAAGCGTGCACTCGAATTGTTATAACAGAGAAGAAATCATAACTGGCTTACCGTGGATATCGTGAACGGAATAACCTACCGAGATTTGCAGTGGAAACGGCTTAAGCGAACTCCAAGCAATGCTGAGCTTCGCGCTAGCTACAGAATCGCACGGAATAAAGTCGTCGCCCTTATACGATGCGCTAAACGGCGCTACTTTCAACGACAGTTTCAATTATATGTTCGAAACCCGGCGAAAACGTGGTCACTGATAAACCACCCACGCGGTAAAGACACCACCAATTCAAAGCTAGCCGACGCTTTCCCATGCGATCTTGCACAGACAGTCACAATCTTCAATCAACATTTCGCACGCGTTTCGGAAGCAACCTCAACGGTGTCAGCTGGTCGCTCTGGAAAAGAAAAAATTATATCGGCTTCCGCGTTCTTACCGACGATAACACTCGACGCACTCGCAAGAATAGTTGCTGGGATTAGGCGACATAAGCCAGCTGGTACAGACGGTATATGAAGGTTGAAGGTTGAAGGTTGAAGTTTATTTTCCTTCGAAGATGTAAGAGGGAAGTGCGACAAAAGGCGGTAAGCCTGACGAGGTCACAGTTCCCCAAACAGTCGATACAACAGTGAGCAATACAGAAATAAATATTAACATAGCATGATAGTGAACAAAATACATTGCACTAAATACATTGCATCAAACGACAGTATTACCATGAGAAATATTGCTTTCGATACAAAGACAGGGTTCCATAAATCAAAGGCAGTGTATAAACATGGCATGAGGTCGCTAAAGAAAACACACACACAAACAACTTGACACAAAAACATGAGATGTTTGGCTAAGTAAAAAACAAATTATATTGAGTCAGTGCTGATTAGTAACTTTTTGGTATCTTTGCACCAACGAAACTTCAACGCGCTATCCGGTATTCTTCTTGCCATACTTAATGGATTCCTAGAGACAGCTAGCCGGCGGAATTAAAAATGGCTATTGTATCTCCATTATTTAAAGGAGGAAAGAAAGGTATTGTGGACAGTTACCGACCTATTTCGATCTTGCCTATCCTATCACAAATAATAAAAAAATTATCTTAGAAACCATGACGTCATTTTTAGATATGTTTTCAGTCATATCGAGCCGTCAGTTTGGTTTTGTCGCGGGATGGGGCACCATTGGCTTTGTTCAAGGAATTTTCAGACGAATTAAACACAGCTTTAGAACAAAACATGTTTTCGTGTGCATTGTTTCTCGATACTTCTAAATCATTCGATACTGTGAACCACGAACTCCTGCTTGAAAAACTATAGCTGCTCGGTTTCAGGGGGCCATTTTACCAGTTCCTAAAAAACTTTTTGTCCGGTCGCTCGCAGGTGATATCTTTAGACAACCATTTATTCATCAATAACAAACTACCTTTGAAAGCTGGAGTGCCTCAGGGCTCTATTTTGTCTCCTCTTCTTTTTAACATATCTATAAATTATTTTTCTTCAGCGGTATTGAAGTGTATGATATTGCAGTATTCAGATGATACTGTCCTTTTAACTAAACATATCTGTTACTCCAAAAGCAGTTGCGTTACTTCAAGAGAGTGTGTACAATGCAGTGACCTGGTTTGCTAACAATTGTTTGTCAATAAACAAGGAAAAACCAGAAACGTTGTGTTTTAGGAATCCACTTCAAACAACTGTTACAATTTTACCCTTGTTTCTGCACCAGTCGTGTCAGCTTGCCCCCGTAGAATATGTAAACTCCATTAAATACCTTGATGTTTTCTTTGACAGTGACCTCTCATGGAATGATCACATGACATCATTGCGGCAGGCTCAGAAGTGTTTCATCGCTGCTTTTTTATATTAAATCAATTGTTCCGATGCCTGTAACAATCACTATCATGCACGCCTTAGCATACAGTGTGTTACGTTATGGCATTACATTTCTGGTTTTGCTCATCTCGATGATAGTGCCGAATTTACAGAATTCTAAAAAGTATGTTGAAGTCCATGCGTATAACTCTTCCTCGGCCAACAATGTGAACTTGTTTATACGCCTGGGTCTTCCGTCATTTAAAACTTTGTTCACTCAAACGGTTGTGGTAAGACATTTTTGGAACCCGCATTTCAAACAGGAATATATTGCTCCCCGTGCACTGCGGAAAACATTGCGTTTTATAGTACCGCACTGCAACACAAGATTTGGTAAAGCTAGTAGGCATGCTTATGTTCCAAGAATATTCAATGACCTACCTGATCATATATCGACTGCAACAACGAAACGAAACTTGAAAAAATTGTTGAAGGCACTGTAAGATATAATACTACATGTTCTCTTTTTCTTGTATTTCTGTTGTCGCTGATTTCAGCAGAGTTTCTGTTTCATTTTGCTGTGATGCGCTTCACCAGCTTTTCATTTCTGTATATGTTGCCATTTTGTTTTTGTCTGCCGGCGTCCCGGGCCAAGTCACGCAAGCCACTTCCTTGGCGCTGACGGGCCTGCTTTCTGATGTACGATTATTGTAAGATGGCAACAATTATTATTATTATTATTATTATTATTATTATTATTATTATTATTATTATTATTATTATTATTATTATTATTATTATTATTATTATTATTATTATTATTATTATTATTATTATTATTATTATTATTATTTCAAAGTTAACGATCGATGGTCGAACAACAGTATATGACTTTTTTTGCACTGAAACATAACTTTATTTTCGCAATAAATTCTTATTGTTGTTCTTTTCTTGAAACTGACTATGGCCGCAAAATCCTAGTAAGTTAAATTTCTTTTTTAACTTTGTTACGATGAAATAGCTTCTAGAAAACGAACTTCTGGCCTAACTCTGACTATTCTAGTTCAGAATCTTTCTGCTTGCACCTTGATCACGCACAATAAAACTGAACTTTTTATCTCTTATCTTCTTTGAAATACTCGGCCAAACGTTAGAAAAAGAAAAAAAAGTATCGGTGGATCGCACGCTTATAGCGAAATCGGTGGGAATGAGGCAAAGCTTTCTTTAATGTTTGCGCACATGTTAACCAGAAGTCATGCGTACGTAGCACTACTGACACGAAACACCTATACAAAAAGACAAAAATTAAATTTTATGTTACGCAAATGTAACGCGAATGACGCAAATGCGATGCAATGTTTAACCAATCGTGGCGACCGGGCAAAAATTTAGTATAATGAAACAAAGACTTCGATGCAGGTGTGGTCGCCGTTTCAATGCGACCCAGACGCACGTTCAGTGCGCACATTTTCTTCACGTAAAGCATCGTGAGAAATTACAGTGTTCGTAATCAACGATGCGAGTTCAAATAGCACCAATTCCTACGATTTCGCGGGCGTCGTGTCATGAGTACACGGGATGCACCAAACGGACTCGTACCTTTCGACTTCTCGAATCTGTTCTCGTTCTTGCAGTTGCGTTTGCTTTGCACCACGTTGAAAAGCGACGCGTCCCTCGAGAAATACGATACGTGACAAGAAACGTTCCACGTCCCCGATCCCTCTGGCGAACACGTGGTCAATCGCATCCCCAGTTTTCGACGTGGGTAGTGATGACTCTGTCGAGACAGTTGACTATAGACGCACACTTCGTCTTCTGTGAAGGTCCGTAACCATCGGTGTTGCGGTTTGGGTATAGGTCGACGTTAGAGTCGCCGGTGAAGACCAACGACGTCGTCTTGTTGTGGCTGTTGTCGTTGCCGGGGATCACTGCCCCGCTTGCGCACTGCACGAAACACAGAGCGAGGAAGTCTTTAACTTGCTTTTGCATTGCCGACGGACTGATGCAAAAGGCGGCCAGCGCAACGCCCGCGTTCCCCGCACCGTCTGCAAGGATGCGCTCGACCGCTATGTCAAATGATACGGCGAACACTTCATCAGGTGGACTCCGAGATGCGTGGCAGTCTCGTTGCTGTTAATTGCCACGCCGACACACCTGGTGCCCTCACGCTTCTAGTGACACACTCTCTGGAAACCGGCAGTCGGCCGTAGATAACCACTCAACGTTTCCGACAGGGCGAGGTTGCCCGTTTTGGCCATCACGTGGTCAACTTCGATGTCGGGGCCGTGAGCGCGAAGATTCTGGACGTTGAACGAGAGGAGGGACACGTCTCGGTTCCGAACTGCTCCCACCCCAGTGTCGAAGCCTAGGCTCAGGCACGTAATCAGCTCGAACTTATTATGCAATGTGTTTCCATTGAGTTTACCCCGAGCCAAACATGTATCGCAGATAGTACGTGTCGAAGTTTTTCACTCCTACAAATGAGACGCGCTGCTCCCTCAACGCTGCCAGCTGTTACTGCTTTAACTCACGTTTGTGCATAAAGTACTCATGATTCGTCGTGGTACATGGCCGCCAAGCGACGTTGTTCCGCTTCTCGGAGACGAGACAGGAAATGCGCGCATTCTTCACCAGGCTGCGCAGCGTGACGAAGACGTTGTTGTGCCACTCGACACTTCTTTCGGGCCTCCCTCTCTTCCACATCAATGCATGGTTTGGTCCCATTCACGCCTGCTTCTGTTGCGTACTTGATTGCTTGGTTGGTTGGTGTTCCTCTAAATATGGCTCATGCCCACTGTGGGGTATTGGCCAACGACTTCTGCTTCACCTCTCGGTTGCCGAAGTAGAATCGACAAGAGCAGACACTCAAGAAGGTAGCCGGACAAAAAACAAATAGAAGAGGACGTTCAGTCCCACACGAAGTTCTCAAACGAGGCTGTTCATTTGGTCTGATCAGCAATGCAATTGCTTTATGTCGAAATGTTCGCAAATTAACGATCACTTCTCGTTTGGATCGATGAAGGAGCGTCAGTAAGCATAATGAATGGCAATATGAATGGAATGTTAACAATGCAAGCAATTTAGCTGAATTAGTATGTGGTGTTTCAAAGCAGCTGTAAAATTCTCGGTGCGTTTTATCCAATGGGGTATTTCATTCCAGACTTTGTAAACAGCAAAGGCGGTCAGGCGATGGTCGTGCGCATTACTGTTATTCGACAAATAAGGTTCATGCATTTTGCCGGACTCGTATCAGGTTTGGCGCTTTTGGGATACGATGAAGAAAAGGGAATGTTAGTGCATGCCGTTTTGTGAATTAGAATTGCAGTTTTACAATTACGAGCTTCAATGAAAGGCATAATGTTCAATTCCTTAAACAGAGGAGCAGGTAGGGCATCAGTAGGTAAAAATCACACGATCCTTACCACCAATTCTATGCAAAATACCTACAGCTGCGTATTGCAAAGGGCATGCGTGTGAAACCACATGGTTCTATGCAACAAGTCATGAAGTAATGAGAAACGCTAAAATATATTAGTCACAGTACTTCCTGGATAATATGCCTTCGAGCCTTAATTAGTGTTGAACAATCTAGGGCCGACTTTCTTAAATTGTTGGTCATTGTGAGATAACCAATGAAAAGCCGAATCAAGTGCCACTCTAAAATATTTGTATTTATCTGCGTCATCGAAGGCTACTCTAAGGCGCAGATTGCCGCTATTCCGGAAGAGTGTGTGGTATGAGGCGAAAACGATTCAGTTTGTTTTGTTAGTATTTATGGCTAACTTATTGCAGGATGTGGGGATGCTCGACTCTCACTCGTTCCCTGACGTTGCTTTCCCCGCATGGCTCTCGCGTCTCCTGTACTCCGGCATCTCCATGTAGCTAAGCGCCAGCGGCGGTTGGTATGGTTGCAGCATATTACGAGAGATGGCGCCAGTGTTGCGCTGCTAACGCCACCTAACGGCGGGGTTAGTCGGGCGCGACAGGGAGTACAGGCTCTAGCTGTACCGACAGGCTCTACCTCCTTGGCTCCTCCAGGCGCGTGGTCGGCAAGCGGCGCGGTCGTTCCGCGCATGCGCCGATCCATGCTCTGCGAGACCGTCTCGCGAGGCCTAGGAGCAGGGCACCGGAATGGACGAACACGACCGTTCGAACGCGCCACCGTTCGCATGACCGTACACGCGAACGATCAGGCGTTGGTGTCCAGCATCGGGCGAACATATTCGCCCGACATGCAGTCGCGGTGAGTCGCACTTCTTAGATTTGTCGCGCGCCCATCGGCATGTTCTGTGGATAATAATTCGTCTAGCAGGCATTAGTGTATGAAAGGTGGAATAAATGGCGTTGTGATTGTTTACACTACTGTGTTGTCGTTCCTTTGTCCCAAGAGCACGTGTGAGACCCCACAAGGTAAACCACTTCATTGTGTTTTTTAGGTCGTCGTTCGCGAGAGCTTCTGCTATTTAGAATGGCTGGTGTGTTATCATAAGGGTTGTGTCATTCGCGTAGAGTACCACCATTGCATAAGTAAGAAACGAAAGATAGGCATTAATAAAAGTAGATCCGAGCCTGGAACCTTGTTGGACTCTGGCTGTTACATATTTGATGTCAGTGTTTGCTACTGATTTATGCGTGCATTGTTTACGTCTACTCTGAAACTCTTTAAAAAGAACACTTGCCATCCCACGAAAGCCATACCGCTCAAGCTTGCGCATGAGGATGCCATGTTCAACGGAATTAAATGCTTTCTTAGTATCAGTAAAGATGACTATAATATTCTTTCGCTTACACATTAGTGACACCGACAAATTCCTTGTTGTACTGTTCTTTGTAATAGGTACTTCCACGATTTTATTTCATTTTGCACAGTCAGTGCTTTTTTAGTATAATTACTTGTAAGGTGGCATTCCTCATCCACGTTCATATGAGCGTTGATAGGTAAGCTTCTCTGCGTGAAGTACATATTTTCTTTATACTGGCGGAGTGCAATTCTGTAATAAAATTCTCATTTGCCACATTTACATTACTATGAAGTAACATGGAAAAATCTGTTTCCCTTATGAGTGAGTGAATAAACTTTTATTGGGTCCAGCAAAACGCGGAGAAACGCGCGCCCAGGTAATCCAAGAAGAGTTGACTGTTGGGCTAGTTGGTCGTTTATATTTGAAGAGGTAGCTTAGCGCAAATAAACCCACGGACACAAGGAAGACAGACAAGGACAAGCGCTAATTCTAGAAGAGTTGACTGTTGGGCTAGTTGGTCGTCCATATTTGAAGAGGTAGCTTAGCGCAAATAAACCCACGGACACAAGGAAGACAGACAAGGACAAGCGCTAATTCTAGAAGAGTTGACTGTTGGGCTAGTTGGTCGTCCATATTTGAAGAGGTAGCTTAGCGCAAATAAACCCACGGACACAAGGAAGACAGACAAGGACAAGCGCTAATTCTAGAAGAGTTGACTGTTGGGCTAGTTGGTCGTCCATATTTGAAGAGGTAGCTTAGCGCAAATAAACCCACGGACACAAGGAAGACAGACAAGGACAAGCGCTAATTCTAGAAGAGTTGACTGTTGGGCTAGTTGGTCGTGCATATTTGAAGAGGTAGCTTAGCGCAAATAAACCCACGGACACAAGGAAGACAGACAAGGACAAGGACAGCGCTTGTCCTTGTCTGTCTTCCTTGTGTCCGTGGGTTTATTTGCGCTAAGCTACCTCTTCAAACAGGTAATCCAAAGACGCGACTGACAGATCTAGTCTGCCGGCCCGATCGCGGGCGCGCTGGACGGCCAGGATTTGGTCCTCAAAGACAGGACTTCGCAGGAGCGCGTCCCACTCTTCCTTGATGAACTTCGGGCCCAGCGACCCGCACTCCCAGAGCATATGAGGCAACGTAGTTACCTCACCACAGGCCACGCAAGAACAATTCGGATAAATCTCGGGATATATGCTGGCATAGCCTGTATAATAACGCCAGAAAAGATTTGCGTGCGGGTGGCTCCCTAATACAGTCATAATTTGTGAGGCAAATGTTTAATGTGGGAAAATGGTCACTGACATATGTTAGACATTTTAATGCTTGTCAGTATGTGGTCGATTGGTATGTGAGTCTGCGATATGATCTTCAAATCCATAGGATGCTAGGATATGCTGACATCGTGTACTTGAACGGTCGGCCGCGTCAATATTAAGATTATCGCAAATTATTACATTGCATCTTGTGTTTGTAATATACTGACCCTTTTTTTCTAAATTTTCCAGGAAAGATGGTTTGACTCAAGTGGGCTGTATGCCACACCTATCCTTATATATGCCTTGGTATCTAGGTCAATAAACAACACTTCTTGCTCTCCTAATGTCGTTTCTCTTAAGAGCTCGACTTTCCTGTACTTTAATTATGTGGACAAATCCCATGTAACGCCACCACCTCTGGAGATTGCTATTCTGGGAAGGGGAAACGAAATCGTAGTGCGACAAGTTCATGAACTCGTTTTCTTTTAACCAAGTCTCCGAGAGAGCTATGACGTTATAGCTGCAATTCAGACTCGCGAATAGTGCAGTTAGTCAGATAGTGCAGTGGTTTTTATTTAAGCTTCTTATATTACAGTGAAGAAGACATACCACCGTCTCCTCCAAAGGTGTCCGTGGCCTTCGGAATGCCGTACATTTAGTCTTATACTCTACAATATGATTTGCTATACACTACTACATAATTTTAGAAAGTTCGTCTTGTGTAGCACTGTCAATGATGCTCAAGCTTTCGGCCTTCCTAGCTAGAATTTTAAACCGTACCATCGTCCGAATCTCCAAATCTTCTTCTTTCGGGTGATGGCCATCCCGTGCAAGGTTCAATTTTCGGGGGCAGAGCTGCTCGTTTATAGAGACTGGGCTCTTGTCAGTAAACCCAAGTTCACTCGCGCAAATCATTTTTTTTTTGTCGAAAGAAAGGTATCCCGAGTGCTTCGCGACGTGAATTTTATTAGAATGTTTTGTTTATCCTTATGCTTGGTAGGTACTCACTGAATCGCATCAATTTCGGCTAACATGAAGCGTGCTTTAATCTTGTCACTTACTTTTTGCACCACGTCACTTAGTGTCTGGGGGATTCCTTTGATTGCAATATTGGTTGCTCGGCTATACTGTTTCAGCTATGTTAGCTCATTCCTAGTTCCAGCAAGCGAACTTTCCAAGTGCTATTTTTTTCTTCAAGACACCATCTTCTTGTTTGGGCGCTGTCAGTGTTTTTTTTTTATTTTAGTTGTAAGTTCCTCAAAAGTTTCGCTCACGTAGGCTACACTTTGCGTGCGGTCAGTAATTTCTTGTCCAAGATTTGCGATAGTGGCACTGGCAAATTTTAGCAGCTCTTTATCGCGGTTGGAGGCATGGGAACCATCACAGACAGCGACTTATCCAAGTTTTCACCGAGCAAGCAAGAAAAAATTTGCACCTGTAATGTATGCAAGATGCGTTTAAGTGCTCCGAAGTGCATCTGTCAGGATCGCTCGCTGTTGTGGCTGTCCGAACGCTGCCACCGTCTTTTTACAGCTTTCTTTATTAGGATTCCGAAGGTCCGCGCAAACGTTTGAGTAAGGTGTGGTCAGCTCCGTTCAAGCCGGTAACAGAAATCTCTGATATCCCAACACAGTACTCGGAATTTATGTCTTGAGGGCTCTATCTTCCACCCGCCTCTTCTGACAGAAGTACCATCTAATATCTATATTCTACAGTGGGGAGCCGAAAAAGAAAAAATAAACCTACAGCCTATCATACGAAAGGATGACTTACCCGAAACAGGAAGTGCATGGTCTGGTCGATGCGGAAATTATCAGGCCATTAACATCCCCTTTCGCGTCGCCACTCACAATAGTGCCAAAAGAAGATTGAACATTTACAATGTGCACTGATTACAGGCTAAATTATAACCAAATAAACTTATTTCCGTGCTCGATAACCCGAACTGATGATATTGTCAAAGAAACAAGTGGCTGCCGTGGTTTTCGCGCACCGAACTTTGCAAGGACTACTGATAGGTGAGCCTTCAGGAACAATACAAACAGTTTACAGCCTTTGGGACACCTTTCGGCCTGTTTGAATACAACCAACTACCTTTCGGTTGGGAGCATTCTGGGGCATGATTCCAAAGGATCATAGACAGGAATACTTCTGTTTTGGACCAGTTGGTGCAACATACTGCAAGTTTAAACAGAGAGAAAAAAAACGACAGCAAAGATAGACGCACACACAGCGCTGGTCATGTGCGTACGTGTACCTTTGTCTTCGTTTTTTCGCGCTGTTTAAACTTACAGGAGTATGGACAATGCATTTCAGAAATTCAAAGGCAATTTCTGTAATGTATACGTCGATGATATAATTATCGACTTGAGATCACGAGATAACCACATTTCATATCTGTCCCAAATAAGTGCTAGATGTATTGCGTAACGCTAAATTATAGATTAACACAAAGAAACGTGAGTTCGTCAAGAACACGATTGTCTTACTTAGGAGAGCGCTGGACGTACAGACAAAAGAGTGCAAAGGAAGTATCGGACAAGCGTATTTCCCACCTAAAAAATTAATATGATGTACACTTTCTACGTGTTTTTCTATGACTGGCTGGACATTTTCGAGCATTTATAAAAAGACTACGCACTGGAGAGTAAATGTCTAAAGCGACTAACGTTCCATTCACTTGGACCATGGGGTGTGAGCAAGATTATCAAGACTTGGTCGAAATAATGCCATGTTAACCAGTTTTAACCCTCCCGGCCTTCACGCAACCATATTAACTGAATACTGATGCTTCGCACTACGGAGGGAGAGCGGTTATGTACTAGAGGGATGATAATGAACATCCGAAACATCGACTTACGGCTATTATTCTTATGCGTTAGCGAAAGCAGAGGAAAATTTACTACTACAGAAAAAAGAAGCGTTAGCTGTTGTCATGCCCCTGCGTTACTAGCATACACACCCGGAAGGCAGAAGCTTCAAGTTATTCACAGACAACCAAGCGTTCAACAACATCCTAAACCTCACTAGCGAAAAGGACAATCAGTTAGGTGGTCAAGTGAAATACACCTGCTCACCGTCGAAGTTACACACAAGCATGGTGTAAAATTGCCCCATGCTGATGCAAGGTTAAGACTGCACTTACCTACTAGAGACTGTCACCAAAATGTGACGCAACTATTACGTGGTGTGGAACTGAAAACATGGTAGCAAAAGAATGAAGATCAGAAATACCAAAAGAATGCAAATGTTTCCCAGTATTACCGAACTTTACCGGGATCCTCCATGTTCTGGAGGGCCTGATGATGTCTGGAGAAGGTATTGGAAAATAAAACAGGTTCCACTGGGATGGCATGAAGCTAGACATTTCGGAATACGTCTATACGTTCCGCGTGTGTCAGCTGTGCAAAGCAAAGTTGAAACAACGTGATACCGCGCTTATTACAGCAGAACACTAGAATAAACCATTTTCTCTCGATTTTGCATAGTTCTAAAAGAAAAGGGAGGAAGTGCGGACCACTCGAACGATCCCCTTAACGATTGACGAATGCATGTAAACGGTAGCGTGTAAACCGAGAAGGGAAGCTGCGCAGAGCGTGATTGCACTCCCGAACCAAGAGATATCCAATGATATCGAAGTCACGATTGCAGATAACGGTGCCGCGTTTCGAAGCGAGCGTTTAAGGCGGTGTGCCCGACGAATGATGATTAAATGACGATTTACCGCACCCTATCACCCAGAAGCAAACGGACTGACTTAAAGGGCTATACGTGACATTAAGCAGTTCATCACCTTACACCCTATATCAGGGAGCTGAAAGTGCGCATTAGAGGCTGCGGTTAATCCCCACATCCTTTCTCACACAACCGGACTATAGGCTGCAGTCCTTACTTTGCTCTCCATGGAAGATCACCACGGCTACCGTCTGATGGACCCTTGGGCATTGTAGGCGTAGTGCTCTTACACGAACGGAACAAAAAAAAGTGAAACGCAAAAGGCGAAAGTACAATTTGGCCATGAAAAAAGAGCTATATCCGTCACCCTTACACGAGGACATCTGCCAATGAAGTAGGAAAACCATGTTCTGGTGCTAAGGGGATTGCGAGGGTCGAAGTTGCCTTTCTCCGGACAATATATCGTTGTAAAGATAAGGCGACAACAAGAAATATGGAAACTCACAACGGTATGCTACATCGGACATAATGGGGTCGTGCCTCGGTTGGCAACATTGTGCCGTATCAGCCAAGCAGGGCTGAAAGTAGACGGGCGGCCTCTGGAACACCTCTGTAGAGAATAGTTCAAGATAATCTGAACAGAAGGATCATCAATGGCACTTGCAACTAAAAATAAACAGGAACGTTATATCTTAACTGATTACTTTTTGCACGTATGGACCGAGGTAGTTATTGACACTGACCCTCCACAAAGAGGAAAAAGTTAGGCTTTGTATCCTCTCCTATTCGCAATCCGGTCGTTCTGGCTTCACCTTCCAGACTTCGTACCTATCTTTCTAGCAGAATTTTCGGCTGTAGTTCTAGCCTTCCATAAACTAAATTCCTCAGCGAATACAGCAGTGGTCGTAACAGGTTCTCTGTCTTTGTGCTCCTCCCTAAGAGATTTCGGTGGGTCCCAGGCATTGCGAGCCTTCAACTTAATTATGCCCCACCCCCCCCTTTTCCATCCTATTTATCTTTCATCAGAATTGCTTGGGAGTGTGGGCATAAGGGCTTATTCCCGTACAATATGACATATTTGCTAGCGAAAGCATCTCTGGCTAGTCCTGTTATTCAAATTCTACTTTAATCAGCCTTCATCATAGTGACTAGATTTCGAGAGTGAATGGGTGAATGATCCTGCTTGAAGTTTGTGCCCCGTCTCTAACAATCGCCCCAGATTTTCAGCACCTATCAAATCTCATGAACAATAATTTTTGTCATGCGCGAATTCTTGAAGTCGTGAGAACATTGAAAACTTATGGAACAAAATCACTTCAGGAAGAAGTGTGTGACCTTTTTTTCTTTTTCGGTAATTGTTTAGACATGTATTATCAGTTCCTCTGGGCGTATATTATTGTTTAGAAAATGTATTATTTCGAAAGTGATTGTTTGGCGACCTTAATAAGTCCTTACTAAGCAGAATACCAAAGCATATATATGTAACATTCGAGGAACTTTCGGAGATAAGCAAGCTGCTAGTATTGTGAAGAAGGCTATTTTTAGCTATAGATCTAACTCCAGGGTCATTATTCCAAGTATATGTCCAACTTTTGCCAGTATTCTGCAGCGTAAGAAGTGCGTTTAGGTTTGTGTGAGCTGTAATGTGTTAACCCCAAGCGACGAAGCAGCAGTGCATATGCGATTGTAATAGAGCATAGTTGTTTGTTCAGCCACACTTGTAATAAACTTCTGACATTATTTATTACACTTATCGAGCGGGTGACTTCATCACGTATGCAATTTACGTGATTTGACCTTGCTGATATGGCTCTTTAATATAACGGCTAAAATTATCGTGAGCTGGCATGCATTAAAGAAGTGTAACAAAATACCACAAGCCGCTGACTGTCTGTAGTCTTATATATATATATATATATATATATATATATATATATATATATATATATATATATATATATATATATATATATATATATATATATATATATATATATATATATATATATTGCTCTAGATGACAAATACATTGTTATCTGCACATTTGGTTCCAAGCCGTTCACGAATCTCCATTTCAATAATAGTGTAACCGTAGATTTAGTTCCCTCGTTATATTAGGCTGCTTCTGGCCCCGTACAACACACATTTCTGCTGTCCGCGCTCATTTTAATTGCTGCTGCGCGTCTCATATACGACTCGTGCGGAGTTACCTAAGTTAATGGTCGACGCAAAAAGTTGCGCACAATCAGGGACCTTTCGTACATTCTCGAAGAACATTTCTTCCACTGAGCTCGGCGGACACGGCTGGGTTCGAAGCTGCAAGCGCCTCGACCATAGGTTCGGGAACATACGCACGCACTTATTCAGACGCGCATACACACCGTCTCGCGGGTCATAACAGGCTGCAAGTGTGGTTCGCCGACTGTGGAATGAACGTGTTTCGCTTAGCCTAATGTGGTTCTTGACTCCGTGTCACACAATATGTGCGAAGCATTTCGCTCGGTACCGTTATATATGTATATATATATATATATCCTCGTGAGTTGCGGCTATGGGGCATTTGTCCAATATATTGGACATCAAATATTCCGCCACTACCCTGGCCGCCGCATGTTTTAGCCCGTAAAACCGAATTGTCCAATATTTTGGACACCTACTAGCGCCACCTATGAAGTTTTGTTGAAAATGCATTAGTAGTTTGGACACCAGGGGTGTTTGCAATGGTGGCATTGAGCAGCACAGCTTTCTACGGGGACTTCACACTTTATCACTCGTTCTTTTTCTGTGATGAAATTTTGATTAATAAACGGATTTTGCACTTTTGAAGCCATTTTTAATATTAAATGTGCCCGTGGCTACTGCGTACCCACCACCCCAAAAATGACCGGGTAGAGTTCCAGTGTCCAATACATTGGACATCATGCTGTGCTAATACAGCCGATCATTGTGACATACTAAAATTCATTTTTCTTCTCTGTAACGTAAACATCAATTTCCGAAAAGCTCACAAACATCTGTGAAGTTTAATACACCTCGGAACTCAGGAGGATATATATATATATATATATATATATATATATATATATATATATATATATATATATATATTTATTTATTATATATATATATATATATATATATATATATATATATATATATATATATATATATATATATATATATATATATATATACAGGGGTGTCCCAGCTAACTTGGACCAAGATGGGAAAAATACCCAAGAGCTTTAGAAAAATCGTACCGACACCGACTGCATAGTAGCCATAGTCGTATGTACTTACGGCCGGCATTTTTTTCATCACGGAGAATTACTTAAATAATTACTTTTAATTAGTGAACTTTTTAATTATTGCTTGAATCGGAAGCATATAAATTACAAAGTTGTAGGGCACCTCAAATAACCTCCGAATCAAGCATTTGTTTAGTGCTCAGCTTTGTCTCGTTGGTCTTTCCGAGAAAAAACAAAAGCGCGCGAAACATCCAAAGTACGAAATGGATACGCGCTCGCGCACCGCTACTCAAGCGCTCCCAAGCGAATAGCCACGGATACGCGGCTTTACTAGCGGCGGCGACTCGATACAAGGCTTCACGCTACGCGATGGTCGCGGCATCAAGAGAACACGCCGCTGACGCATTGATAAGCGTAGCGGAGCCTTGTACGATGCGGCGATAGGAGAATGAAGCTGTATATCTTTCAATGGTTGCTTGTAGGCGCTTGAGTAGCGGCGTGCGAGTGCGCATCAATTTCGTATTTCGCGTATTTCGCTGGCTTTAGTTTTTTCTTCGAAAAAACAACGAGCACCACTTCAGCACGAAAGAAATGCTTGATTCCGAGGTTATTTAAGGTGCCCTACAACTTTGTAATTGATATGTTTGCGATTCAAGCAATAATTGAAATTTCACCAATTAAAGTAATTAAGTAATACTTCGTGATGAAAAAAATATTTGCCGTAAGTACATACGACTACGGCTACTATGCAGTCGGTACAATTTTGGGTATTTTTAAAATCCTGGTCCAAGTTAACTGGGGCACCCTATATATATATATATATATATATATATAGTAAAGAAGTTCCGGTTCAACTCCCACGAAGTTTTGTTTTTTGGTTCGAGCACGCTTTTTAAGGCAGCTTCGGGTTGGGTTCGGTTGGACAATCTGCTCTCTTTCGGAGGCCTGTTGTCTAGAGGATGCAGCAACAATAATGAAACGTGTAACGATGCAGAAGAATAGAGAATCCGAGTTTCGAGACACGCCTGCAGAGAAAGAAAAATCACTACGAAATATATCGGAAGAATTCAGTAACTCGCTGGTTACGTCTCCCGACTATTTCTTCTGGCAGCCAGATGGGCGTGCGCGCCAATAGTAGCGTCGACCGAGACATTTTCCTCTCACCCTTTGCGCTGCAAAAGAATAGGCAAATGTAGAGTCGTGTGGTAACATTTTCTTTTGCTGACGTCAGTTTTCGTGTAATTCTTTTCGTTACCTAGCTTAACAATGAAAAGAAGCAGTCAGCAGGAAGTGATTGGACCCGGCTATTTTGGAAGTGTTTGCAGCTGCACATGTGCCGCACTTGCACGTTCAACTGAACCGCTAGAATTTCCAGCGTTGGACAACGTTGACAGCTTGTCGTGGACAATGCCACGACAAGCTTTTCTGTTTTTTTCTTTATTGATTTTTTTTGCAGTTATCGCACCTGTTTAATAGTGTATCATTGTGTTACGAGGTAGTAGCAAGACATGTGGAACAGAGATGATAGTGAAAGTAGGTTATTCTTTCGGTGATGCTGCAGATGTCTGCCAGGCCATATGCCCAAGGGTTTGCCCAGAAATTGAAATTAGAGGGAGGGTGTCCGAATTTCTGGAGGGGAGGGGTGGGCGTGTTGAGGTAAGAGGAGAAGCAGTAGTCATTTGTATTCTTTTTTTTTTCTTGCTGTTTGCGTGTTGCATAGGACTAGCAATGTTTATGACTCCAAGAATCCTGACAAAGATTGCGCAATTACTACAATTTACAGAAGGACCAAAGTGGTATTTACGAACAGACAAAACTAAACAACAAGGGCTACATAAAATGTGTCCTCTAGGTAAAAACCAGGAAACCAAATCTATGCGCAACACTGTGCACACCCGCGGAACGCGTATATCGGAGCTCATTTCGGAGAAAATTTCCGGGCGATTGACCGCTCGAGGCACTTTGCGTGTATTCGCAGGCTTCTCTCGTGCTTGGATGAACACATTTTTGTAGCACGTATTGAGCAGAAGAAAGCTGTATCAGGAGTTTTTTGTGTCGCTCTACTATTTTCTCATTGACACTTTTCATCTAATTATAATGTTTGACAAATTGATTCATTCATTAAGACTAATTATCCAACTAGGTGGAATGCAAAAAGTGATCTGAGTATCTCCAAGCGACGGCAAACAACATTACCTCGGTTCTCTCTGGATACGTGGCATACGCATACTTTTAAAGTTTGGTTCGAGTTGTGTGGGACACCCTATATAGGGCACTAGCTTGGCGCCTTTGAATACTAACGAGCATTGAAAGTCGAGCTGATTGGTTCATGATCAGGTGAAAACAGCGCCACCACATTGGACGAGACTGTGAATACTGTGAGCTCATGCGTAAAACTACGTGGCGTGGTCGCTCCGACGTCGCTGTTGGCATCGACGTTGTCGATGATTTCGATGTGGCTTCCTATCAAGCACATTATTGTAGACACGTCCTCTATGTGCCATGTTTGAAGCTTATCATCAACGTTGTCATGTGCGCTTCCTTTGCACCACGAACCGTGCTTTTTATGGGAATGAAAAAGAATAATTGCACGCAAACACGCCGCCATCATGTCAAGAACATTGCGTGCGTGCTTGCGTGCGTGCGTGCGTGCGTGCGTGGACAGTGCACATAATGTAAACCTTGTCCACTACAGTATTGATAGCTCTGGCCTTCGAAATGCATGCACAGATGCCACCATGGTCTGAAAGTCTGTGTGGAGCACAATGTATTGCACTAATTGCCCACTACTGCTGCAGATACTTAGGAATCCCGGTTACCTGCCTTGTGATATAGTTGTACTCCTTGGCTTGCGTAGCCTCTGGCGAAGCAGGATGTGCGACAGGCATGCTGGAAGCCCGAAATCTACAAGATCGTTTTTTCCAGTAGTAAATGCAGCCCATGTAAGAAGTCTGTATGCTGCTCAGGAGTAGCCGCAAGATTTGATGCAGATGCTGAATGCATCCGTATGCTTGCCTGGTTTTAGGCATTGTGTATAAGATGTACTGATTCTGAATTTCTTTTTGGGCTGTTTCCATGCGTGGTTTTCCACGTATTAAATAAAACAGAAAAAAAGTTGCGCGATAGCTCAATGGTTACTGCGCTCAACGGCCGCATGTACATTGCTTCACTGGCATGGGTTTGAATCCCAGTGGTAGTTGTAGTGGAGAAGTTTTGTTTTGCTTCGCGCTGTGGCAACGGCAAAGCTGGTGATGACGAGGTGACCTGACGATGAAATAAAATCATCGTTGCGTGTCGTCGACGACAACAGCGGTCCATGTCAGCGTAACAGAATGGACAGACCGGACGGACCGGGACAGACGGACAAGGCAGACCCAGTTTCGAGCACCTAACTGCTGTCGCAGTAAAATGGGGAAGAGTACGCTAGAAACCACCACCTCAATGGGACGCAGTGCTTCCCTGATATATAGGAAGGAGGGAATAGAAACATTAAAGCGAAAGACAGGAAACAAAGGGGGAGGAAAGGGGGAAGAAAGGGAAAAAATTGACCCGCCGCGAAAACTAAAAGCGAAAGTAAGGCTACGACAGAGTAAAATGCGCGGGGGGCCGGGACAGATGCTGTTTTTAATTGCCGGAAGCTATAATAGATCAAGAATTTTAAAAAAAACAAGAAAAAAGAAGACTCGACATGATCGTATTCCTATGATTCTTCACTCAGTGCCCAAAGAGCATAACTGAAGGAAGATTAAAACTGCGCCAAAAAAACGAGGACAAGCGAAAGGAACACGCAAGACACCACGAGCGCCTTTCGCTTGTCCTCGTTTCTTTCTGTTTTTCTTTTGCGCAGTTTTAATCTTCCTTAAATTATGAACCAACTAGCCCTCAAAAACGTCCTGCTAAAGAGCATCAGTACGAAAACAAAACTACCTAATATGTGACAAACAACAAGCCAGATCAGTCGCTTTCAAGAAGGAGCGGATGGGCTTAGTTGCGCCTAGGCATACGACCGCTAAGATGCAGGCATTCGTTAAGGTACATGGCAGGTTATCGGAACGTTATCAGAACTACACGCTCGGCGTGGAAAATTTCACGATTGCCGGAAAAAAAACAATGGCAAGCTTTTATTTATTTTTTTCTAATTTCCTGCCGAAATCTCAGCGCAGACAAATCACTGTGATTTCCCAAATTGCAAGATATTTTCTTGTATTTAGGTTATAAAAAATTATGGGGTTTTACGTGCCAAAACAACTTTCTGATTATGAGGCACGCCGTAGTGGAGGACTCCGGAAATTTCGACCACCTGGGGTTCTTTAACGTGCACCTAAATCTAAGTACACGGGTGTTTTCGCATTTCGCCTATTTAGGATATCTTTGCCAAGGATAGG
The DNA here is from genome assembly GCF_050947875.1 of Dermacentor variabilis. NCBI lineage: Eukaryota > Metazoa > Arthropoda > Arachnida > Ixodida > Ixodidae > Dermacentor > Dermacentor variabilis. The sequence continues at coordinate 40,483,272 of NC_134568.1, forward strand.
TTCTTCGATACCTAATGATCGACACATCTCGTTTATTTCCGATGCAATGCAGTCGATCGATTTAAAAGAAAATAATATATTTAGGCACAGGCAGACAGTGGCGTAGCCAGAAATTTCATTCGGGGGGGTCTCACGTTGCAGCTCACCCTCCTCCTTACAGAATTTGTCGAGGGATCAACAAATACATGAATAATAACTGCATTGCCATTGCGAAAGATGCTGCAAACGAATTTTTGAATGCTACGCACTGTAAAGACAAGTAAAATATGTATTTTTTCACAAAAAAAGGCACTCGTATGTCCCAAAAATTGTGTCCGAAATAACTGATATCAATGCTTTCATGTTTTTTGTCAATTTAATAAGTAGAGAAAATACCACACGAACTTAAGAACTATATCAGTTCGAAACCAGCAAAGCAGTGCATGCCATTGATATGAAAAATGTAAAAGCCATTAAATGAACAAGTTGAGAACAAATGTTTTAATGAAACTTTGTCAGTCAAGGACATTGTTTACAATTTTGGACATATACAACGGCTAGGGAAAACTCTAAATGACGCTGTCCTTCGTTACAATGTATTGCCCAGGGGCAGCTGTCGGGGTACTTTATTTAAATGTAGTCTCCGTGATCATATAGACATTTGTCCCACTGACTAACGAGTCGCGTGATTCCCGTCTCATAAAACTCCTTGGGTTGCTGCTTCAGAAAGTCTGTAACTGACTCTTTCACATCATCGTCCGACACGAATCTGGCTCCATTGAGCTGTTTATACAATTGCCCCAAAATGAGGAACTCGCAGAGCGACAGGTATGGGCTGTATGGCGGATATTGCAGCGTTTCCCACTTGAGCTTTGCCAATTTTGTATTAACCACATCAGTGACGTGGGCACGGGCCCTGTCCTGAAGCAAGATGACCTTATTCGTCAATTTTCCACGTCGTTTGTTCTTGACTGCGACACGCAGCCGATCCGGCGTTTCACAATATCGGAAACGATCGATAGTGTCTCCACGTTTAGCAAATTCTATGAGTAATGGCCCCTGACGATCGAAAAAAAAAAAGAAACGCAATGAAGAAAAGCAAAGGAAAACATGTTAGCCACAATCTAATGCCTACTTTGGGCACCTAATGTGGCTACCGAAGGAATATCGAAGAAAGCGTGAGACGCTTGGTCCACAGAGGACCATACTCATACTGCTAGGTATCCTACACCGTCGAGACAAGACTTTCCGGAGAGATAGCGCTCAAGTGAACGGGTTGCAATCCGCCGAGTCCCCACAGTGATGGCGGCGAGCGACCATTGTTTCTTTTTCTCGTCTTCTGGCCACAAAGCGTCCAAAACTCTGCCAAGCGAAAATCTACTCGGCCAGAGAAAAGCGAACGCGCACCGAATTGCGCAGCGCAGTGGTCGGTGCAACACGAGGAAAACGCATGCGCTCTGGCTGGCTCTGGCAGCCCGCGGGTAGCGAAAACAAGAAAATTTGAAGTGGCTCAATGTCTCCTCGCGAATAAAAGTCAAAGTAGAAAAATAAATATGAAAGCAGTTACCTTTGCTGGCTCTAGTGTCTTGACATTCATGCTATGGCACAGGTGAAAAAAATTTTGATATTTTTTTTCTGTGACATGATGGCACAAATGAAACACTACAACGCTTTCTCTCATAGGATCTCGCTGCGTGCTTTGTCAACTTATCTGATAGTGTGTTGATTTGGCTTGTCTGCTTGTATGTTCCGATGTACGACTTTAGAAAAGACAATGCACCTTTGGCGTCAAAAGTTTATAACATCATTAAACCCACAAGGTTCCAGAATTGAAAATGTAAAGCCCGACTTCAGAAATGTCAATGCACCTTTCGCATCATAAGTTTATGAGAACTTTATACCAATAAAGTTTTAGAATTGAAATCCATGCGCTCCGTAGATTCCGCGGCCTCCGCGAGATGCCGCGACGAGCCCGGTGGCCAAAACGCCCTTGAAACTTTGTGCTCGGATGGGGCTCCTTGCATTATGTGACTCCCGGTGCATGAACGCTGCCGCGAAATCCAGCCCGAATTCACAATGTACGCGCCGAGGTGTCTTTTCGCGCAGATAGATTTTCGTGATTCGAGACAAAATGCAGGAAGATTTCCGGCGCGGGGGGTTGTTTTGGTCGGCGGTGCATGGACAGAACGAAAAAATTTGCGGGAGGGGGCTGAATCCCCATAAGCCCCCCCCCCCCCCTTGGCTACGCCCCTGCAAGCAGACACTGTCAGAATCCATGAGGTCACGCCGAGCTCGCGCGTGAACTTGAAGGCGACGGCGCCACACGTCTCAGTATAAGTAACTATATATGCTTCCTTTCCGTCACATATTATTCGATGTAAATTCTCGTTACGAAATGTTTGTTATCGTTATCCAGACACCTGCGGAGCTCCGTTGTGTACCAAACAACCTACGTTGTGAGACGTTTGCATCAACAGACTGATGAGCTTGTAATCCAATACTAGAGATTAAGTTTCGACTCGGCAAACAGAGTAAGCTCCGTAGACGTGCGTTTTTCTCATTCGTGTTTATCCTATTTTTTTTTTTTTTGACGGAAACACGCTGCCCGCGCTCGCCGCGTATCTTCTGCTTCGCCGAAGCAAGGACCGCATGCGAGAAGCGATAACCAAACGCCTAGGTTGCAGAACAGAGCTCAGAGCCCCGTTCGTGTAAAGCGCGGCTCACAAGGAGTCAGCCTATTCACGGCTCAAGTGCGAACGCACTTCTTTAAACCCGCGTTCGTATCTTTTGCTGCAATGCTTCTGACTAAATGGATTACGTTGGTGATCATTGCGCTGGGACAGAACGTAAGTCACGAACGTCGTCTTGTTTTAGGCCGCAGTGTGCAAGGGAGCACACGAGGGTGTTTCAAGGCAATCTCGTATCCCTCCGCGCGTCGGCATTTACAGGAATTAATTCTTGGCTGTTTTAAACTTACTTTAATTTAATCGTAGCTTGCCGTTTGTTTGCTTGTGTGTTTTTCTTTATGATTGTTTTCATGTTGAACGCGCCTTAGGCGCGCTCTGAACGCATTTTCACTTTAGTCTGTCCAAGGCGTCTAACGTGCACACCATTAGTTCTCCGGTTGTTGCATTCGGGTTTCCTTTCCTAAAACGTGACAAACTTTTATACTAACACGCAGTCATGCAATGAAGCGTCTGTACCAATATCTCACAGTGGCTCTCGCAGAGGTTTACTTTTCTAAATCACCGTGAGCGTTCATCGATAGAACTTCAATGAAAACTTGCGCTGCGACGGCCAAAATTTCAAAACGGGGCTGCGTCACAACAGCAGCTTTGCTTACTGGTGATGGCGGATTTCAAGACAAAAGTGGCGAATTATCATCTTAAAGGTTCATTTTAGAGCTTATATTGACTACGTAAAGTTACAGACACTCAAAAACATTTCTTTTAAACAAGTAGTCAAAGGAAGGCATTGTAATATTGCCTTAGAACATGTCTCCATGATGCACTTTCCCTGTGCGTAAAGTAATTATAAGAAAGTAAACTGGCAGTTGTACTGAAATGATTAAAGAAACCAGGCGAAGCAAAGGCAACCTTTGGTGGGTAGAATTTGTAATTGGTATCTTCATTGGCGCTGTTTCTTAAATTTTTTCGGTAACTATATTAAATTTCTTGCGCGATAAATGAATTGGCAAAAGGAACTCAGCCGGAATTTCACTTTGTTTCTGCCCGACCAATAGAGCACAGAAGCCATAAACACGCTATAAATGTCCCTATTCATGACATCTTTAATCCAAATTTAGGGCTCGTGTTTACACGATTCATTTCACGTAAAAACGCTACCCAAATGGCTGGCGTTCGAGTGCCCGCCATTTATGCTGGCCATTGGCGCGATGGCAACTTGGCTCCAGTGCCTGTATTAACGAAGCCCGTCCTACGCTAATGCGGTCCGTAAAAAGAAAAGCCTACCAATCGTAATAGCAAACATAATGTTAGCGAAGGCACCTGACCAATTACAAGCAGCTTTTGCCAAATAAAAACATTTCGAATTCGCTCCCATATGGATAGATGGATGAAAAAATTTAATCGAGAATCCTGAGATACGCGATTATCGCGCAGCGGGCCGCTCCCACGTTGGGATGGGCAGACCGAACCTGGCCGCATCGTGGGCTCTCTGGACGGCAGCTGCAGATTTGGTCCCCGTAGTCGGGGCTTCGCAGTGAGGTATTCCATCTTGACCGGTCCGCTTGATCTGTGCCTCGTAACGAGGGGCATCGCCAGAGCGTGTGTTCTAAGTTAGCTGAATCGTCGCACTGCTAGAACACGTGTCTGGATAGATCGAATCTAATAAAAATGGGTTGGGGTATATCCCCGTCTGCAAAAGTCCAGATTCCTAATTTAACTTTATCTCAATTTCAGGCCTGCGTGATGCAGGTCATGACGTCACACGCACCTTCCTTCGTGTGTTCAATATCGTGCAAACAAGGGAAGCCTCAATTTAGAGCCACCGTTTGGAAGTATATTCGTCTTTGTCTAGACAAACATGTCTAATTGTCGAAATGTCAACTCCAGGCTGAGGCTTATCTTGTTCTCTTAATGTTGATCACTCCATATTCCTGTGACTCATCTATGTTCTTCCTTTTTGTGCGCGCCATTACCTTTCCTTTCTTTCTTTTTTTTTCTTTGCTTTTTCTTTCCACCGTTCTTCGTGCCTCTTCTTCCTCATCCTCCCATGAAAGGTTGTCGACCGGATTCATCCCCGTGTAAGCCACCTGCCCTAGACCACACTGTACGGCCTCGTGCTTACCCGAAAGCATTTTTGAAAGATGTCCATACTTACCCAAAAGCCCAGGTTCGGGTCGGGTAAGCAGTAGTTGACTCGGGCCCCGAGATGGACTTGGTGGTCCTAGGAGCTTTGGACTCGGGCTTTAGTCGGTCCCGTAATAAGCCTGTGCACGCCATTTGTCACTCTGCAGAACTGCAGACGACACAAACTGCAGCCCTATGAAAATTTTAGGTCGGTGGCACCTGCCGATTTATGGCAAAGCCGGGGCAGGCAGGCCACGACACAGCAGCGATACAGTGCACCGATTAGTGTATACATTGGTGGTGCTCTTCGGTCACTGGTAAAACGGTACCGGTAGCCAGCCTCGCCCACTATACTCCCCGCCTTTTTGTTCGTCTTCGCGATACTGGAAAACTCTGGTCAACTTTGCTTCCAGCTTATTAGGGCCTCTCGTATTCCTAAAGGTGATCGTGCCCAGGCTAGAAACAGGTGACCCAACGTTCCAATGGAGGTGGCGTGGTGAGTTTGACAGCTGCCCCACTTGTCAACAACAGGTAGCGCAATTGCCAGGTGGGAGTGGCAGCGCAGGGCAAATTTCAAGAGTGGCAAGACGTCACAGAGTCGGAACAAAATGACTACGAGTTAGATATTTGCATTACAATGACATTGAAGAGATGGGAAACTACTTGGACGATGGAAGACTCGCTGCAAAAACAAAATTCACGAGACTGTCTTCAATTGTCCAAAGCGTCATTCGTACAACAGCCGCAAGAGGAATGAGCCGAAGAAATTTCAGTATAATTCGTTACATTTTCCAAGAACAGAAGACGAGCTTAAAGGCAGAGTCGTTAACAACATTTTGTAGCTTAACAACACGTGTAGGTGTTCGGCAGCAGTAATTGATGTCCGTGCCACTTTTCATTGCCTCCTGTGTGATCATTTAAATGCAAAAACAAAATCAAACAAACTTGAAACGCTTTATTAGGATAATGAAATAAAGTGGTAGCAAATAAACTCTGGAATATTCATACACAAATTAGGTTGTGTGCCATGGGGCATAGTGCACATTGTTTCTGGTTTCCATTTAATTTCTTCATTACTTCTTCAAGCGAGTTGAATATTTTACCGCAGAATATCGCATAACTAGCCCAGCTAAATAAATTTCGACTTTCAAGTTCCATGTTTCTTAGATAAACATACTTCAAACAAACGCGGATACTGCAAAATCTTGCAGCGTTGGCGAAATGAAAGGCACGTGGAAAATAAAAACAGAACGCAGAAAATTTAAATATCTGACTGCATTTTACTTTTTAATCATATTGTCACACGTTAAGTGGATCAACCTTCATGTTTATTGCCTTGTATTTGTTTTCTGACACTACGCGGGTTCCTTGGGAATGAACGTCAACAAATAAGCATCACAGCCCTACATAATGGAGGCGGGGGGGGTATAAGAAAACTACGTTATCTACGCTGTACACGCAGTGTGCTTAGCACCCGACTTGTTGACACAAAAGTAAAGAGTAAAAATTTAGTCATATTAAGAAACACGGATGCCCAAATTGTGAACTGAAAATAGACGCCCTTAAAATGAAGCCGAATAAAGCAATAAATATTTCATGCACTGTGTGAGAATATGATTGCACATTAGCGTCACCCTTGCATGTCACCGATTTCTATTTAATGGGGCTTAAAGAGCTTCTAGTGGCACTTTCTTATGGTATTCTTAAAGCCAATACACCAGCGTATGTAAATATACATTCCAGCGAAGTTTAGCCGCTAAATTAATCATTGTACGTTGCAATGGTTAATTGAGATTCAGGAATGAGATGAAATGGATGGAGGTGTGTACGGTATTGTTCTACCTGTGCCTTCACTATATATTGCCGCGCAACTATTTGGAAAGTGTACAGGCGTTCATATAACACTTTAACGCACGAGCATGGTGAACGGAGGATGCTTTTTTTTTCTTTACTTTCTTTAGATGCACCTTCACTGGAAGACCTGACGCAATGAAATCTGCCTCTTGCAAGTAGTGCGAGTGCGGCCTAGTATCATCACAATAACAGAAAACTCGATCATGCTTCGTTTAATAGCCTCAAGGGCTAATGGGTCGAACCGAACAGGGCCAGTCCGCGTCTGAATCTTTCGGGCCCAGGCAGGGTACGGGCTAATATCGTTGTAAGCATATTTAGCGCCAGCAAACAAGGACGGAAGGGAGACGACAACACAATGCGCTCCCTTCCGTCCTTGTTTGCTGGCGCTAAATATGCGTTCAATTTACCAACACGCCCAACAAATGGCAATATCGTTGTAATTCTTGATAATTTCGTCGTTATTTATTCTTGTGTGTAGGCTGTACGGATGGGTAGGGCAAGGAAACGGGCGTGGGCGATGCGGCGGAACACTAATGCATTATATTTTACGGTACTTTAAAGTGAAGTGAAGCTCGTCAGTACGAACTCGTTAAACGGTGTTACGAATGCCGTGTGCACGCGAACTTCCATGAGCTGTTTGCGCGGTAGGTGGGCGGCCTACGAATGGGCACCACCGTCCGCCAGTCCTAGTCCACTGCAGGACAAATACCTCCCGCAGGCAATACCGGCCAATGGCAAAGAGCTCTTACGGACAAAGAGCTCTATTTATACTGCCCCTGGTTTGTTTCGCCTTCACATTATTTAAATTTTCATTTTCGGATAGGCCTGTAAGTACAAGGAGTAATCCCGTCAGTTATTGTTACCAAATACAGAAGTCGGAGTTCTCACAGTAAGATATGCCACTAAGAGAACTTCCAGAATTGTAATTTACTAGCGGCCAGCGATGCCAGAAGGAGCAGGCTAATATCTAGACTTTATTTTCTAGATACGACCCTACTCCGGCTGGCACCAGTGCCATAGTAATTATACGCCACCACCCACGTCACTCATGTCAGCTCAAAATTGGCCTCTATCAACTTCAAAGTTTCTCTCGTCGTAACTTGCATGCGGCCAGAAGTTACGATTTATAGAAACTCTGTTGATTTTGCAATGAGCCACCTGGCTCAAAGGTGAAATGCGGATATCGATGTTGCGAGTGGACTTTACTGAAGTCGTCATTATCGACTTGCGCTCGCGAAACATTGTTGCACATGCATTCACATATGTTCATTCATTAGAATGTTTCTTTATTTTCTTTTTATTTTGTGATGCGAGCATTTTTCGTTTTTCTTGCAAAACGATATCGCTACCAACAATCTCTGCCATCTTCCACTTCTTAACACGCGAAACTGAATTGAATCTCTTATTGCTCGCTGCTAATTATTGTTGTGCATGTTTCAATCAATAAATTTCAGCACTGTGACGGATGGAGAACCCAATCAACTGCTCCTTTGAACCATCCACGCCGAAGCGGTATGTATAGAAAATGGGCCTGGTGCGTGAAAACCGTGCCGTTGGCTCCCGCAAGAAATTCACTCAGTTTCTGGAACAATCTTATGTGGCACTCGCCACACAATTTGCGGCGTTGATATGTTTTTCCTTATGCCTAATTCGCATGACATTTGATGTCACTGAAAATTACTTATTCATGGATATTAGGGAGTGTTAGCGCACTCAAGCGTCTTTGCTTACCCAAAACCCCAAACACAGCTTGCGTTCCACCCGCCGTGTTTGCTTCAATTGAAGTCATAGCGCTGGATTGACACGGACAAGAAAGACGACAGTACGTGTGCCATTTGCTTAGCAGCTTTGCCGTTACGTTTCAAAGCACGAGGTCCCGGGATGAAATCCCTGCCCCGGCCGCTGCATTTCGATGGGGGCAAAAACGCCCGTGCACCGTGCATTGGGTGCGCGTTAAAAAAGCCCAGGTGGTCCAAAATATTCCGAAGTCGTCCACTAAGGCGTGCCTCATAATCATATCGTGGATTTGGCACATAAAACCCCAGATTCTCTCTACAGCTTGCGTTCTTTTATACACCGGGTGGTTTACGTCCTCTAGCTTTGACTGCGCAAAACCTTAAACTCCCTGACAACGTGGTCCATCCTCTTCCGCACTCTTACTAAGCATTCACTCCGACGGGAACTAATTATTTAAGAGGCAACAAAAGCCCGAGAAAAGGGTGCGATCGACGGCTACCAAAAAGCTTTACGCGTGCTCTCCGATGAACCAGTGCTCTGACACAACCGCTATTCATTTTTATTTTTCATGTCGCAATTCGCCTTGGTCAGTTTGTCTCCATTTCCGCCACCTGTAATTGAATGCCGTCGGCATTTCCAATCTTTTTCTCTTCTTTTTTTTTCGCTGGCACGTCTGCAATCTGGCCACTGCTGGAACTGACGGGCTCACAATGAACAGACCACGCCATAAGCCGGCATCCCCATCCGCCGGCCGTTCCACGTCGTCTCAGTGTGCTCGCGGCTAGCTGGCCTATATGGTTCGCCCAGTGGCTTGGTCCCAGGCGTGCCGAGGTTGCCAAGTCGCCCCAGCAGATTTCTCGTCCATTCATAAAGCCCACCGGTGGTCACACCACAGACGGTAACGAAAAGTATACTTTTTGACTCACATATACTTGCAGTGATTACACGTAAAATAAAGAATTTCGCCGAATGGGTGTAACCCACGCTAGCTACCGTCGTTATCCAAGGCGGAAGGTGTAAAAAAAAAATGCGGGGCAGAGAGTAGTAAACTATACGAGGCAAGTGCAAGGACGTAACTGCAACTACAAGGCTCGTTTACCAGCGAAATTCCAGGTGACGGGCGCGCAATCTAGGGATGTGATTGCGGCGCTGCTCGTACGTGCCTTCTCTCGTGCAACGTATCCGGGTGTTTTTCATATGCATGGCAGCTCCGCAATGCGTACGATGCGTGCTCGAATCAATGCCGAGCGCTCTAAGACAATGTAGATAGCGTTGGTCTCGGTCACACAATGCGCGTCGTTATTATTATTATTTTTTTTTGGTGCTGGGTTCTAGATACTTAAAGTTCGGTGCGAGAATTTTCAAGAAAAAAAGATTTGTGACGATGTTGTCTAAGCAGGGTAAGGTTCGCGACGAGGTTAGAATAGCTGCCCAGCACGATACAAAGTTTCATATGTTGACACTTGCTTGGCTTGTACAGCTCTCCTACCTGCGCGAAGTCCGAGCATGCCCACTTCAAATCATACCATACGGTGAGTACAACAGTTAATGAAGCGTCCTTAACTCTGTTCGTGACATACAGCGTTTCCACACAATTTGTATTAACTCCCCAGAAATAAGCTCGAAGATTGAAACTTGGAACCTGATGCTAATACTCAACATCCTGGCAAGAGAACGACAATATGTACACTTACTGTTCAGCGAGAAGGCCGTAGGTTTATGCAGAGTTGCTTCATGTTCCCGAATGTCACTTTTTGGTCGCGTAAATTGCGGTGCTTGCTGAAAGACCAGGAGACAGAATTCGAATTTGTGCAGACATTTGCAGATGCAGCGTGTATGCCGTCCAGAAAATTTTCTTATTGACTATAGTATATCCGAAAATAATATCAGAAACGCCAAATATTTGCTTCTAACCTGAACGACTGAACTAGAGGCGACTGGCAAAAAGTTTCACGCGTGACATTTATGAGTGCGGATCGATGGCATCAATTCTCATTTTCGGAGATATATTTGGGGTGCTAGTCAAGTTCAACCGAAGCATAAAGCTGGACATTATGGTTAGAAGCGCGTTGTGAGCTTCTGTACAAATCGTAACAGCTCTACATGAATACGTCTGAGCGACAAAGATACGGGAAATACCCAGTAAAGCATTCTAATGAGAATCCGCGCCCAATGAATCACTCCTTAAAAGCGCCTTCCGGCGTGTCTCAGTTGAATAGATGAAGAAAAAAACGAGACACAATCCTGTAAATTTATTAACCAGCAATTTTCCTTTCACTGGTATCGAAACATGTATTTTAATGAAGTAGCTTATTAGCGCAAGTGCGGTGACAGCTTTTTTTTTCAGATCAAATTAAATCAATACAACAAGCAAATTGTTTTTCCTGTCACGTTCGGAAGCGTCCCTGCTCACTATCGTATCGTATACGGTTATCATGATGCTAGAAGTAATCTTTTTTTTTTTACCTTTGAGCTCGGGATGCAGCTGTCTTTTCACAAACTTCCGTTTGCAGCCTTCGAGGTGGAAGGCTGCCACACGAAGGCTTCCTTGAAATGAAAATCACTGGGAAGTGGCAGTCGCTCTGCGGTGACGCTTGGAACCAGCGACTGACAGCAATGGCGTGCACCGAATTGGGCTTCACCAGGTGAGCTTCATCTCGAGCGTGGCGGGGCCCCACGTTTGTCGCTATATTTTCGATATTTTTCCCAAGAGGCGGAGAATACATACAAAGAAAATACCCCTGGCTGACGGCTCGACAAGGATTTGACGTGGACTGTCCAAAGGAAGTGAACAGGATGACGCACTGCGCCGTTCGTCGAACTCTGTGCACCAGCACGCGTCGAATCAGGATTTCATGCCATCGCGATCCCGGTAAGACGTTCGTTTAATAATAATTATCTAGCAAGATCACTGAACAATGTGTCTAGGGCAGCCGGCTTTGCTAGGACTGACTGGCCTACCAAAAAAAAAAAGTTCTCGACGCTAAATACAAGAATTAAAGAGACGCAGGGTCATTGCTGCTGCAGTTGACCCCACGAGGCACGTCCTTTTCGCAGCGTCCGCTTGCAATCCGGGAGAGCATCCCTTCCAGGGCATGTGTCACCTAGTGATGGGGACACCGAGCCTGTCGCATGCGGAAGCCAAATTGTTCTGTGAATCGAGAGGCTCTCGGCTTCTCAGCATCAATTCTAATGTCAAGAGGAACTTCGTATCCGAGTTGCTGCTAGCTCTTCACAAAGGTAAGCTGCTAAAGCACGTACGTGTTCCGAAAGCGCTTGCACGTTGTCGACTGGGGATGCCGACGACACAGTTCAACCGTTTGACAAAAGACACTGGCGCTAGAAAAGCGTTAATATGAAGGCACAAAAACACATGACGAGTGCTATTCCGAGCGGCTACGTTCTAGTGGCGCTCGTCTTGTCATGTTAGACACTGTACATTAAACTCTGCGCCAGAGTCTTTCGTCAAAGGCGTGTATTACCTATACATGCAGTCCAAGCAACTGGTTCATTTGAGTTCGGCTGTCAACCCATGTTACAATCTTTATTGCTTTGGAGGACTCGACCGCTGGCACACTGACGGCGTTCGAGTCAACGGCGTCTGGATGTGGGAGGCAACAAAGCAAGTGCTGACAGCAGGCCGGCCATGGCAACTCCGCGGCGCAGTTCCCGCAGCGCCAGAGTGCCTCATTCTGGAAAGAGTCTTCCAAGAAAGCTCCCACGGAGCGCTGCTCGACGATGCCCGCCACAGGTGGAACGCCGTCCACTGCTCAGAGAGGCTGCCATTTATATGCGAGAGAGCAGCCTTTCCCATAGGTGAGCGGCCCAAACCTGGCAACACAATTACACGAAGGTGAGGGGGAAGAGTAGAGTAACATTTTTCAAAAGAAAGCCCCTTGTGCTTTCGCTGTTCACTTTATAACCAGGGGTCAGCGTCCTCGCTTAAGATTTGGGAACATACGCACACAAAATGTATATGCCAAATAAATTTTCATGAGTTTCGGTTTAAGCCAATGAAGGTCAGTACGAGGGAAGCATGGCGCAAGAACAGCCGGAGCCGTAAATTTTCATCAGTAAGTTTTCTTAGCTTTCGTCTAAATAAACGCCACAAACACTTTCCCCTCACGCGTTCATTCTTGCTAAACTGCGTTAAATCTTTTTATCGATTTGTTCTAGGTTGTCGCAAAACTGACGGCTTATACTTTGGCTCAGCGAACGTAACGGAAACTGGCAAGCCTTGTATACACTGGGGAGATCCTCGCAATGACCATTTTGTGAGCAGACACTATCCACAATCGTACCAAGTGAGTGGCCCGCTAACGCTGCCTCTATTAGTGTTTCCGAAGTACTGAAAGTTGGGCTGATATAAGTACGATATAAACGGCGCTTGTCTTCACCGTGTCTACTTCTTCCGTCTTGGATTACTTTCTGTGACGCCATTACACCGGAAATGAATTTCTTAGCACCTTTGCAACCTGAGAAAAGTGCAGTCCAGAAGAAAACTTCACAGAAAGCGCCATAACAAAGCCCAACGCTGACCCCTAGTACCAGTGAGTGATGTTTCGTACCTAATGGAAAGGGAAATCTATAGCTGGGGACACAAGTGAAGCTTAGTCTTGGTTTAGCCTTAGTCTTGGTTTAGCCAACCTTGGTTGGTCGTATCCTTCCATATACCATAGATAATCATCGAGGCGGCGGTGCGGTTTCCCGTTCGTCTGAGCTTAAGCCACAAAAGCGAGATGTCTGCTGCATTTCATTGAGTGGCGTTGAATATAATGGTCCAGTGGCTACTGTTTCAATTTGTCTTTGACTTTTTTTTATTATGCACTCACAGATTGTCTCGAATCTCAGGTAAACCGACGTCCCATGTTTCCTCACAGCTTGTCGGTGGTTTACTTTACGCGCGACGCCTCTTTGGGCTTATCTATCTGAAAAAGATATTTTCAATGTGCCGCAGTCATCGGATTTCTTGCTGCCACTCGTCAAATTAGTGCTTGTCTTCCTCATGGTAACTGCGTCGGTATTCCTGGGAGAGGAATATCAGGCTCCTGTTCTTCTTCCCCTTCTTGTTCTATTAGGCGCAGCCTGGTGGGTGGCTTTACCACTAGTGGGTGTCGATGCGCACGAAATTGTTCTTGCGAATGGCTTTAATTGCCTTTTAACCACCGCTCGCGCCTGGTTCTTTGCCCATTTTCGAGAATTGCATGGCCAGTGCCGGCACTCACTTGATTTGCATACTATATACTCGTGTGCTTGCATGCAGTAATTCTTGGCGATATGTTGAAACTACATCGGCACTTGGCTCTTCTATTCCTGCTAAACGAGCCAATGTGTGTGGCTTGTTAGTGCGTATGTGACTGTATCTTTTAATAATGTAGTGGTGCTCTTGAGCCTCTCTGGCTACTAAAGAATATAGCTGTGAGCTCCGCGGGGTCGTGTCTTTGTCTGTTGCCTCGGATATTTCTACAACATCGGTTTTCTAAGTTGAAACGACGCCCAGGTACTCTCGATCTTCCTCTTCTCGACAGGCACTCGCAGCCGCGTCTGCATAAGTAAGGAACAAACCTATAGAGTAAGCGCTGTTCCAGAATGTTCTAAAATGCTTGGAAAGTGTGACGACCTTGAGTAAACGTAAATAATGAGCACATTCACTGCTTCCTGGTGCAACATTGTAACAGTCTTGGCAGGCATAAAATTCGAGTTCTTAAAACTACGTCATTACAAGCTCAAAATCATCGGGACAATGTAGTTTGTTGTAAGAAATCGTATATTGTTTAAATGTGTACCATCTGAATTAATTTGCTTTAACATCCTATAATCTATGTCACTGCCCTGAAATATAAAGTGTAAGGCCGGCCTAGCGCAGTATCGTTATATAAGTAAACGACTTATTTCTGAGAAGACGGGCAGTGGCACAATCTGTTTGCGTTGTAGTGGCTCCTGAGCATCACAGTCATCGGCAAGTGCTTGTTAAATATTGTACCAATAACTGTCAGATCAGATCAAAATGTCGGCTCCGCTAATGCTGAAACGCCAGCTCGCCTTTTCTTTTTTTTTTTTTCATAAAATAGGGAGGAAGCTCTATAGAAATGGGCGCCTTTTGGCGAATTTTGTAGGCATGCAGTACTTAGAGCAAATAAGTAGTGGTTCAACAAGTTAATAACACCCAGACTCATGTGTGAAAAACATTGAATGTTTGTTTCAGGAAATGAAAGTGCACAACCACTGCCGTTCTCCTGACGGTGACGATACGCCTTGGTGTTTCGTGAACGAATCAGACTACGAACACTGCGATATTCCGGAATGCTCGAAAATTCAAAGTAAGCATTGCCCCTATAGCTCCGTCGTTCAGCGGGAAAGAGTTCATCGGGAGTCGTCATATGGGTGCGCTTTTTTTCCTAATTTTCCAATAGGTCCAAGTGTTGCTATCTTGCTGATGAAATGTGCTGACAACGAGTTTCAGTGTAGCCCTGACCAGTAAGTACGGACCAATTTGCCCTGCCAACCCCATTTTTTCCCACAAGACTATCTTTGTCATTTTTACCGGTATTTCCTTTCCTTACCACTGCGTGCCATGCATTGATCGGTATGTGAAATGCTGTATCTGCACAGTAAATTAACCTAATTTCATTTTCACATCGCCTTTATTATTCCAAGAACAATTATATGGACACTCACTCCAGGCGCATTTCTGCCGTCGCCGTGACGTTACGTATAAAATCCAAGGGCGATAGCATCGTCTCCGTG
Organism: Dermacentor variabilis; assembly: GCF_050947875.1. Lineage (NCBI taxonomy): Eukaryota > Metazoa > Arthropoda > Arachnida > Ixodida > Ixodidae > Dermacentor > Dermacentor variabilis. Next base: position 40,498,400 of record NC_134568.1, read on the forward strand.
CGCCACATGCTGTATGTGCGAGTGAAAGCGTTGCGAAAGTGAGCCGACGATGGCAACGGAATGTCGCGCGCGCAAGGGAGGAAAGCGGGGAGGAAGCGCTCCGTCTATCGTCACTCGCGAGGCAACGAGGGGAGGGGAGGGAGGGGCAGGGCGCGTTTTACTCCGGCGGCTGCTGAGTATGGTGCGGCTGCGCGGACTCTGTCTTGAAAGCGAACTGCGATGAGTACAGAGTCTAGGTGCCTAGAGGACTCAAAGCTTCGCGTGCGCTGTGTTCTCGCTGCTTAGTTCGCGTTGAAGCGAGAGGCAGCACGATGGTCAATTGGCTCGCTGCTGCTGCCTCGCTTCCTCACTTGGTTAAAACACGTTGGCGGGCTAGTTGGTTAGAACCCATGGTAGAGTGTATAAGCGCGACTGTACGAGGACGTAGGAAGAAACAGATAGACAGACACAGCGCTTCACTTTCAACTATAGATTTTTATTTTCCCACGTATCGATAAATATATACCGTAGGCACTGCATGCCTACTAGTCGTATTGAATAACGCATCAGACAATTTTGACTCACTGGTTTCAAAAACCGTAACCTCGTTCACTGAAGTGTTGTCCCCTTTGTCGTTGACACATGATGTCCCCATAGGCAATTTCATAAGATATTTAGACTGGGGATTGTACTTTTCTCCACAAATGACCTGCTGGAGTTATCAGCCGAGAGGCAATAAGCCAGTCCTACCATTTCATTCCGCTCATTCAAAGCTTGTAAAACGCGCAGTAGTAACATCGTGTTTCAATAATGCTCTCACGAAATCATGTGACCACAAAATTGAAGCCAGTTTCAGAGATCAGGCCAAGTGCCTGGCAGATTCTGCTTACCCGATGCGTATTCTCACCTCTGTCGCGGAGGGCTTAAGCAGGAAGTGCAAAAGCGCGTCGAATGGAAACAGTACCAATGCTAGAGCAAAAAAAGTTGCTGTGGTACCGCACATTCATTGCATTTCACATAATCTCAGAAGAATAGCGGCAAAATCGGGGTGGACGTGGTTTTCTCTGCCCCTGAGCGTCTACAGAAGCTTTGCAAACAGGTTAACACAGAGAATAACAAAAGGCACGCATGTTCTACTCAACATCGCAAACAATTTGTAACCTGTACTCATAACGTTGTCTATGCCATCCCACTTTCATGCGGAAGAACGTATGTTGGTCAAACCGGCAGATGCATCAATGAGAGATTAAAAGAGCATCGATATAACGTCACTAGGGTAATCTCGGTCATTTGGGTATTCACTGCCGAGATTGTTCCTGCAAGCCTATGTTTCAAAGCCCTTCCATTCTGTATAGGGCTCATAGCAGGATGACGAGGGAGATTCTGGAGGCCTACGAGATTGCAGAATTAGAGGAAAAGTGCGTACGCAAGCCATCGGTATCGCTATCTGAAAAGGAGATACGATTCCTCGGTTTATCTTTGTGACTACTGCAGTACATGTTTTCCCCATGCCTTGCGCACGTGTACGGTTTATCGAAATTCACCACTGAATGTTCCTTTTTGCTGTTACCTTTGTTTCCGCTCGTACGGTACATATTTATCGATGCGTAAGAAAATAACAATCTATAGTTGAAAGTGAAGCGCTGTGTCTGTCTATCTATTTCTTCCTACGTCCTCATACAGTCGCGCTTATACGCTCTACCATGACTTCCTCACTCCAGCGTCCTTGTCGCGAGTTTCCGCAGTCATCGAGTGAGATGTGTTCATGTTTGCTTGTGCGTACGTGACCCCGCTCTTATTAGTATAGTTAGTAAGCAAATGTTTACAGGCTTATACGGCCGATAAAACTACTATCCCTACTTCGCATTGCTGTCTACTAATTTCCTATCGCAAATCCTTCGCCTTCCGGGCAAAACTGACTTTCCTTTTAATGTAACATAACGAACGATATTTCACATGTAAATAACAATTCCTTCTTTTTTCATGCCTTTTCTTTTCTTCCGCTCTCTCTCACTTCGGGCCTTTCAATCCCTCATCCCCTGATCCGTGCATAGTAGCATGTAGGCGACTTTAGGCACTCCGGAAAATTTATCCTCGTTTCATTAACGAGATCTATCTATCTATCTATCTATCTATCTATCTATCTATCTATCTATCTATCTATCTATCTATCTATCTATCTATCTATCTATCTATCTATCTATCTATCTATCTATCTATCTATCTAGCCTTGGCAGTATCGCCCAAAGGACGAAGCACTGACAACAGTAGCAAGGTTTAGCGTTGCGCTTGAACAATATCGCTGACTGTGTTCTAACTATACGGGGGTGCGACATGCTGGCGCAACGCAAGGTAACTCCTGCTGGGCAATTGGAACAGCACCCTGGCAGCTACCAGGCGTCTCACAACGCGGACGTAATGAGCGCCGCTATTGGCGCTGCAGGCGTCGCTCCTCAATAGCGCTTGAAATGAGACCGGCGGGAAACCTTCGGCGTTGGTCGGCGCCCAGCGAAACGTTAGATGACGTTAGCATGACGTTTACTGCTCAGACCAGAGCATACACACGATCGTGCCGGCAGCGAGTGAGCGTAGCGTTGACGGCGCGTCCGCTTCGCTTCGACGTTTTTGCCACCGAGCGCCGCTCCGTGTCTCTGGGAACTGTCTAACCCTACGCGCGCGAGCCGCGCATGCGTCGTCAGCGGGACAGCGCGACGACGGCGGTGGCGCCGACGACGTGAATGCGCCTCGAACGTTCGTACAATCGCCATCGCAATAATAATTTTTAAAAAATGTGCACAAGATTGGCGAAAATGATTGTTGCGAGATTTAAGCGCTAAAGTTTCTACAGATTTTAAAGGCACATCGCCCCGCCCCCTCCCGTATTATCCTTTTCCGCCACCAGATGGTGACACCGCCCGATCAATAATAATATTGCTCTCCCTTGACATATAACTGAATGTGGACAAAATTGACATCATGTTTAGAATTGCGTAAGAATATACAAGAAAACTGGCGCGGATTTCATAGGGAAGAAAAGTAAGGGCCAGGGGGTATCTTCAGCCAAATTGTATTGCACCCTGCATCGAATAAGGGAATAATGTTAGGTTCAGATGTTGTTGACAGCACTGTCCTAGCGAATAATCAGGTTTATTCACGTGTTAGAAAAAGTGTTTAAGGATCGCTTTCAAATAAGTAGACATTCTAAGACATCCTAAAGTTAGCATGCGTGGATTATGAAAATCATCTGTCTATTAAAAGAAAAAAAAAGTTCCGTGGCCCCATAGCCCCTACTTTTCTGTGTTGTAGGTGCATTCGTAAAGAGTGGGTCTGTGACGAGGACATTGACTGCCATAATGGAAGAGACGAAGCGAACTGCGGTAAGTCATGAATACCTTCTTTTTCTTCTTTATTTTTTCTTTAACCTTTCAGCCGGCCTCGTGTGGACTGTAATTTAGGGAATAACTGAATATTACATATATGCGAAATAATGACAATTAACAAGAAAAACACATGACGCCGAGAAAGTCCAGCTAAAACATTATTGTATAAAGTATATCTTCGTAGCGCGAAAATCGGCTAGACGACATTGAACAGTTCAGTAGTCCTATTCATACGTGTGAACTCTTTTCAGATCGTCTCCTCGAAATGTTCCAGCGGACGCCTATGACTAGAATGAGTAGCTACGAGTCCGCAAGGTATTTTTCTGTGAGCGTCACAAAGGTATATATTGTATTACTCCATTAAACTATCCTTAGTTGGGCGAGCCGAGGGAAGCTGTACCCTAGTAACAAACTATGAGTAAGCACCCGAGCTCCCTATTGCTATTCACCCGGCTAACATCTCCGGCTAATATTTCGGCTAACATTCTATTAGCCGAAAGTGGCGTATCTCTTGCATGCGCCCCCATGCACCACGCTTGCTCTCCCCTCACCATTCACGCCAACATTACTGCCATTGTTCCTCACATCTCTAAGGCTGAAGCTAACCCACTTGAGATTACCATCCATGAAGAAAAAAAAAGGAAAAAAGAACACGATATGATAATCACGAGTGAAACGAGGCGGCGACGAATCACCTAGAATGCTTGACCTAATCAGATTTTACTGCATATGTCGCACTCTGGCATTTTGTCTGTCACTACTTTATATTCTTTTCATTAAAAACTTCTATCTCTATGCTGTACAGCTACCTATACTTGTAAAGATCCCGGCTTTAGCTATTCCCTACTTTTTTGCCACCAGTACTCTAAACGTATCTTGCTTATCTCGACCGCTAACCTGTTAACGCTCCCATCAGCTCTGAATGCCAGCGCTTCTGGAACATCGACGTTCCCTGTACGGGTCTTGCCAGGTGAATATCTTGGCATTCCATTACGATTTTCTGAGTCATCTCCGGACTTTTGGTGCGACAGAAACATGCCTCATGGTGTGCTGAATATTCACCCCTGGATCGTTTTTTGTCCCCAGGCAGCCGGTCGGTTCTCAAATAGCCAGGCCCTACCCTTGAATTCGTTTCACCGAACTCTCGATACCCTACTCTGCGTTCTCTCTACAGAAAGCACTTCGCTACTTGAAGTGCGATCGACGTCCCTGTCTGTGCTTATCCTTCCCTTTTGTGCCCCCAGTGCGCGGCCAAGTGCGTCAACACAGCGGCGTTCACCTGCCGTTCGTTCAGCTACATGGCATCCGGCAGCCTGTGTATACTCAGCGACCGCAACGTGGCACAGACGGGCTCGCTTGTGGCCGACCCTCGGTTCGATTATTACGAGAGCACTGCCCACTCCGGTAAGTGGAATGCTGCGCACGTCACGTGTGCATAATGGCCGCCGTGGCGCTGTCTGGCCGACAATGTACCGCAAGCGGTTTTTCTGGCGTCTATCTTGTCCCAGGGGCGTCGAAATTGCTTGGCGACATGGACGGGCTGATTCGGGGGACGTGCAGAGGGGGGTAGGGAAGGCGCATGCGAGCCCACAGGCCGCTGAGCTGCGTGCCCGAGTATATGTAGTTACAGTCGTAGTGACGGTCATCCTGGTATCTGGGACTCGTTCTCCCGCCTACCTCGCCCTTTCTCTGAGCTCAAACACTCCAGGACCGGTGAGATATGTTCGGCGGCCATGGAGTCAGAACATCAAATGCCAATGTCTTTTTCGGTCTGTAATATTTACATCAACGCTTTCACAGTTGTCATTTCATGTGACATTTGCTGCGCGTCATATAGTAACAAGAATGCTGTAAACATTCCGCGTAGCTAAAGCACTAGACTACGCCTCTGGAGGCTTAGATATATTCATTCGTGCGGTGGCTCGTGCCTGGATGGGCCTTGGAAATAAGCAATAGCACGATACTGTTATTGGGACCGTGCTAACAAAATTTCTGCCGCTTAAGTGACCTACACGATTGGCGGCGCGGGCACCGACGCCAGACCATATAAGGAAACGCCCATATACGTAAGGCAACTTTTGTCGCTTCTAGTATTCTTGAAAACTACAGGGCTTAATGAGAATTAGCAGTCAGACTTGTGCACCTTGCAGAAAAAAGGTAACCGATTACAGTAACAATTACTTCTCTGAAAAATGTGATTACATTTGCCAATTCATGCGTTCTCCCCGAAAGTAATGGAGCAATTACTAAACAGTAATCTATTACTTTAAGGTTACTTTCCGCCATATACTTATTAACATTGCATAAATGCAGCAAATATAACGAGCTTGCCTAGCTCGTTCAATTCGTTATCTGCAACCCTTAACACGTTGTTTACCTTCACGAAGGTTTGTTTTCAAAATGTTGTACCTTCATCTGACCTCGTTTTTGTAAAGATATCTGCAGCGACACTGAAAATACTTTCGATATGATCGCTGGAGAAAAGGGCTGTGTTGCAACGTACGAACACCTTGCACACAATATTGTGCACGGTTACTCAAAGCAGCGGTACACCTGTCTGGGTGCTCTATGAAGCGCATCGCTTCGTTGTTGCTGGGGTTAGGAGAAGGTGCTCCTGATAAGGCCACTGGAAAACTGGAAAATCAATAGTATCCACGTCCGAAGTGACCATCGCTATCGAGCCATACAAGCGTCGTTTATATTTGTCGGCCAACATCTGGTAGACCTCCACCCGGCACCCTTCACTCGTTAGCCATTTAGGCATAGACGACTAATTGTAACAGACTCCAGCAAACGTCGCCATTCCTTGAAAAAGTGGCCAAATCTGTAATGTAATTTAATATAAAACTGCACATAATTTAGCCCCGGTATTGTTCGAGTGTTATAATCGCAAGAATAGGTGCGTATTAGTCACGTATACACGGTGCCCCAACTATTACGCACCAAGATTTTAAAATATGCAAATGTCACGTATACTATAGCTGGACAGAACCTAAGTAATATTGTTTGCCGTTGCTTGGGGATGCTCAGATTATTTTTTTGCATTCCACCTAATTACATAATTAGTCTTAATTATTTAATTAACTTCTAAAACTTCTCAAATATTATAGTTAGATGACAAGTGTACATGAGAAAATGGCAGAGCAACATGAAAAGCTCCCGATGCAGCTTTCTCTGGCTCAATACGTGATACGTAAAAGTGTTTTTCCGAGCCTGAAGGAAGCCCACGAATACACGCAAAGTGCCTCGACCGGCCAGTCACCACACGTCAGCGATGAATGAATGGATGCTATGAGCGTCCCCTTTGGAACGGGGTGGTGGGTTGCGCCACCAAGCTCTCGTTATTATATTGCCTAATGTCATATCTGTGTTAAAAAAGGAAAAAAAAGAAAAGGAAAAGAAAGACACGATGAATTCCCATAACCAAACTTTCTGAACCCCCTATTGTAAACTTTCCTTTTCTACGCCTCCGTTGTTTGTCGTTTACCTACTTTTCCTCCACCAATCTTCCAGTCGTCTCTTACTAATCTCTATTGTGGGCATGTTTGCTTTCCCCCTGCTCTCGGTGAACTCAAGGGCTTCAAGGAGGCCAGAGGTGCCTAAATCGACCGCTGGGCAGATATCTTCACATTCTAATAAAACATGTTCCAACGTTTCCCCAGCTTTACCGCAGCAGGCACATGCTTCTTCCTTACCCGCCGTGGTTGCTCAGTGGCTATGGTATTAGGTTGCTGAGCACGAGGTCGCGGGATCGAATCCCGTCCACGGCGGCCGCATTTCGATGGGGGCGAAATGCGACAACACCCGTGTACTTAGATTTCGGAGGACGTTGAAGAACCCAATTTTTTATGCTTCTTCCTTCTTATATCTCGCTTTATAAGTTAGTCTTCTAAGGCATCCCGATCTCGCTTCCAAAAGCAATGAGCTTCCTTTGGAGCTATCATAAATTGTTTCTTTCCTTATTTCGGTTTCTCCTCAGTAGTTACTCATAGTTACTCATAGCAAGTAGTTACTCATAGCAGGTTTCTTCTCCATAGCCGCCACCCATTAGATTATCTCAGCCTCTCTAACTTTCCGCTTGACGTTCTTTGTTGCCATGCTGCTCACCATACAGGTCGCATACTTGCTGGTAAGCTTCCTAGTCTTTTTTCCTCCTCTATGAATCAATGCTTTTCCTGTACAAATACCTGAACACTCTTCCAGCCCATTTACATTCTTCCATATTCCTCAGTCGTTCTTCATAATCAATTTTACTGTGAGCATCCCTCACTTCAAAACTTGTCCAGTCCATATCACCCTGCACAGCTTCATTTGTAGTCTTCCTGTGAACGCCCAATGCGAGGCATCCAACTGACCTTTGGTTGCCATCGAGTCCATGATTGTACCCCTGATTTTAAGGAAACAACCGCATTTCCAAATGTAAGTCCTGGAACCATTACACATTTCCACATACCTCGGAGGACCTCGTACCTATTGTATCCCCATAGCGCTCTGTGTTTCATTATGGCCGCATTTCTCTTCCCCTTTACTATTATCCTTTTTTTTTCGTGTTTCCATATATCTACGGCCTTCGTTTATCCATATACCTAGGCATTTTTATTCTTTCACGCGAGGTATTTCCTGACCCAGTATTGACACTGTCTGTTCACTGTTTTCATTGAATATCATAACACCTCATTTTTAACGCTAAATTTCAGACCTAAATTATCGCCTTCCTGTCCACAGATATAAGCCAGGTGTTGCAGATCCCTTTGCTTGTTAGCTAGCAACACAATGTCGTCCGCATAAAATAAACCTGGAAGCTGTTGCTTTACTACTGTACCCGCCTGTTTGTATGAGAGATTAAACCCGATATTACTTCCCTCTAGCGCCCTTTCCATCCTCACCATATACTACATCATAAACAGCAGTGGGTATAAAGGGCACCCCTGCCTCAGTCCCTTGTTGATATCAACTTTATCCTCGCTCCTCATCTCTTCCCATTCAATGCAAACGGTACGTTATATGTAAATTATGAACAGCTGGTGTCACAAATCAACGAAACCTGCCATTGCGCTTCTGAACGAGGACATGATATCATATTTCAGTGGCTTCCGGGACATTGTGGCATCGTTGGTAATCACCTCGCCGATGACGCTGCCCGACGTGCCCAGGCTGGCTCACCGACACTCCTTATACCTTTATCGAGAGTCGACGCTGCAAGAGAGCTTCGCAGTCTCGCTCGTACCATCACGTTAGGTTGCTGGCATACACCACAGAACGCTAAGTGTCGTTTATACAGCCTCGACCCATCCCTGAAACTTAAATTGCCAGCGAACCTTCCACGACGTGACGCAACACTATTGTGTCGGCTTTGGGCAGGAGTAGCATTCACCAACTCCTACAGCTATCGTATCGGAATGGCGGATACACCAATGTGCGCTAAGTGCAAGTGTGAAGAGACCATCAGTCACCTTCTGTGCCACTGTTATCGCTTCGATAATCAACGTGAGACTCTCCAGTGTGCCTTAAATAGACTGGATGACAGGCCATTTACGGAAGCGAAGATCTTGGGAGCCTGGCCTCACAGTTCATTAGCCCAGAAAGCAGTTCGAGCGCTTTTTCACTACCTGAGGGCAACAGACTTGAGTGCCCGACTATAGACATCCTACACCTAAGTTCTCTCTCTCTCTCTCTTTCACTCCCCATTCCCCTCCCCACGTGTAGGGTAGCAAACTCGACTCAGTCTGGTTAACCTCCATGCCTTTCCTTCTTCCCCCCCTCTCTCTCTCTCTCGCTCGCTCGCTCGCTCGCCCAATACACTGAATAAGGACAAATAAGTTATCATCCAAACACCTACCTATTCCGAAGCCATTCTGAAGTTCCCCCAAAATGCCATTATTCTCTGCCCATGCTTGTAGCTTTAATTTAATTGCCTACATTGAGAACCTGCATATTTCTGATATAACAGTCAACGGTCTATACGAGCGAATTCTATCTTTCCGCCCCCTTACCTTTATGAGTTAAATTCATTCTACTTTGTCGCCATGGTATTCGTCTAGCTTTTAACGTTTTTGTTCCACTGTTTTCAACAGAGCTTCCTTACTTTTTAGTCCTAGTACATTAATCACCCTAACGGGAACTTCGTCTAGCCCTGTGGGGGTGCGCTTAGGAATTTACTCTTAGGCTTTCTTACACTTGAAATTTGTCAGCACCAGTTGGCATGCTGGCGAACAGTGCCGTGAACGGCTGAAGTCAGAGCACTGTCCCATGAAGCAGACGACGGGACGAACGCCCTCACGGTGCTTCCAGTGATTTGGCACTGCAGGTTTTAAGGCCTGACATACCGGAAAACGCATTTTCGTGTGCCTCATATTGAGAGAGGTCACCACTTATATTTATTTATTTATTTATTTATTGGTACCTCAAATACCCCATTTGGGGTTTTACATGAGGGGTGGGCATATTTACATAATATTTTCAATAAATGCCTTGAACGATGAATGACTGGAGTGGTGCACCGCTTCAGAAGGTAGATGATTCCAGTCTTTCGCTGTTTGAATGAAGAAAGAGTTAAGATGAGCGGAGGTGCGAGCTGGAGGGGGATAAACAGCCTTTGAATGGCCATGACGGGATGAAGTGCGATGCGCAGGCGTGATGTCGGTCTGATGAAGTAGTGAGTGATAAAATTTGTAAAAGAGGCACAGTCTTGCTGTTTTGCGGCGCTGCTCGAGGGTTGGAAGTTTCAGAGATGATTTAAGTTTAGTAACGCTAGTGTGGTAAGAGTAGTCAGAATGAATGAACCTTGCTGCACGATTCTGTATGGATTCTAGTGCTGTTACCAGGTTAGATTGGTGTGGGTCCCATACTGAGCATGCGTATTCTAGTTTGGGTCGAACGATTGTTAAGTATGCGAGTAGTTTTACTGAGTGCGGGACAAGACGTAGATTACGGCGCAGGTAGCTTAGTACACGATTGGCATCATTGCTAATGTTGCAAATGTGTGAGGACCAACTGAGGTTATTGGACAAGTTAACGCCTAGGTATTTATATGAAGTCACAGCACATATTTCCGAACCGGCGATAGTGTAATTAGCTGACATAAATGATTGGCGACGATGGAAAGAAAGTAGTGATGTTTTTTTGACGTTGAGGGACATTAGCCAATTGTTACACCAAGTTTCAATGACGTTAAGGTCGGACTGGAGGGCGCGAGAATCAGCGTCGTTAGTAATAGGACGATAGATTACACAGTCATCGGCAAATAAACGAATTTTGGAAGAACAGCCTATAGGTAAGTCGTTAATGTATATTAAGAAGAGTAGTGGTCCCAGGACTGTGCCTTGTGGCACGCCAGAGATAACGGGTGATAAGGTAGACGAGCATTGGTTAGCGTAAACGAACTGTTGACGGTTAGTGAGAAAGTTGCGTATCCATTGGAGAACACGAGGGTTAAGATTAAGACATGATAGTTTTAGAAAGAGCCGTTCATGAGGAACCTTGTCGAAAGCTTTTTGGAAATCTAGGAAGAGGGCGTCTATGGGTATGTTTTGATCAAGATGCGAGCTGATGTCATTAACGAATAGGGCTAGTTGAGTCTCGCAGGACATGCCTTCCTGAAAACCGTGTTGATTTGGATTAAAGAAATTAGCGGATGTTAGGAAGTTTACAATATGAGAATAAATTATATGCTCCATTAGTTTAGAACAAACACTGATGAGGGAAATTGGACGGTAATTGTGGCACGATGATGATCCTTTTTTTGGTACTGGAATTATCTTACCTATTTTCCAGTCTTGCGGCACCACTCCAGATGATAATGATTGCTGAAAGATATGACACAAAAATACACTAGAGATGTGCGCGGTGTTCTTAAGCATTTTGGAATTGATGCCGTCGATGCCGGCTGAGGATGTTAATTTGAGGGACTCAATTAGCTTGGTGATACCATGTGCTTCGATTGTTATGTCAGGCATCGTTGGGTTGTTGAGGTAAGGACAGTCTGGGAGGTCAGTGTTAGGTTCAGAAGTGAACACGGAAGAGAAGACAGAGTTTAGTACTTCAGATACTTTATGGTCTGGAACACGGTTATTATCGTTATCATATAATAGTAATGGTTTACGGTTATTTGGGTTAATGTATTTCCAGAATTGTTTGGGATTGTTTTGCAGCATGTTAGGGAGTGTAGTTGAGTAGAAGGTTCGTTTAGCTGTTGCGGCTAAGGAATCAAACTCCTTTTCAGTGACGTAATATTTTTCCCAGGCCGGAGCGGTATTGGAACGCTTGGCTTTACGAAACAATCTTTTCTTTTTATTGTTTAGTCGTTTTAATGTGTTGTTGAACCATGGGGACGAAGGTCGCTCTGTTAAAATGATGGTTGGTATGTAAGTCGTAGTGAGTTCGATCATTTTATTTTTAAAAAGCGTCCAGTTGGCGTCTACTGTGCGCTTCGGGAAATCTATAATGAACCAGTTGTAAAACTCGGTTAGTGCATTGTTGATGCTGATGTAATCACCTTTATCGTAGAGTGTTATTTTCTTTTTTGATTTTTTGCAATGAGGTAGCTGCCAGGATAATTCTGCATGTAGTACCGAGTGATCACTTAGTTCTGGTAGATGTGTTATAGAAGAAACACTGTCGGGATGGGATGTTAAGATAAGGTCGAGTATGTTAGAGCACTGTTCGTTTTTCCGCGTTGGGGTAGACACTAGCTGCGTCAAACCAAAGGTGAGGCATGTGTTAAGAAAATTACATTCAAGGTTATTTTTAGACAGTGTTATGGCTGGTTCGGACCATGTTATATCAGGAAAGTTAAAGTCACCTAAGAAGAGTAGTTGCGCATGATTAAATGACTTCGTAACAGTTTGCAGTGCCTCGTGAAAGTGAATAGTGAAGGAAACATCTGCATCGGGGGGTCGATAGCATACACCGATAATAGTTTGTAGGTATGAAGAACTGCACAATACGAATAAGATTTCTAGAGGTGAAGTGATATTGATAATGGAGCAACAAAGGCTGCGATGGGCAGCTATCAGAACACCTCCTCCGCGTTTGCCTACACGATCCCGCCTAAATATGTCAAAATCAGGAAGGAAAGAATTAAGCTCTGTGTTATCGACGGTAGAATTCAGCCACGTTTCTGTTAGTACAAGAAGCTTACAATCAGCAGAATCGATAAGGCTACAGAGTGCTTCGCGTTTGGGCAATAAGCTTCTAATGTTAGTATAAACGAATGATACAGGGATGCTATATGGTTTTGCGATAGTGCGTGATGGTAGCTATGAAGTTGATATAACTCTGTTTGTAGTGTTATCATACTTGTAACTTCTGTTATCCACGATTAGTTTGTCGTACCGGAGTTTGAAAGGTTTCTGTTGCGACTTGCCGAACTCGATTAGTTGTTTACGTGCATGCCGAGTGTTAGCTGAGTAGTCTTCCGATATGCTGTAGCTGGACCCTCTAAGTTGTTTAGCATTTGAAAGAATGTGTTGTTTTACTTTGAAATGAGCTAATTTGATAATTATGGGTCTGTTTCTATTAGAGCTGTATCTGCCAATTCTATGAGCGCGCTCAATATCGAAGGGATCCAACTTGATATTAAGGTTAGAAGCACAAAGTTCCACAATTGTCTTCTCCGATTCTTGCCACGTTTCACGCTCAGTATCAGATACCCCAAAAAACACAAGGTTAGAACGACGAGCTCTATCTTCTGAATCGTTTAGTCTTGATGAAATGTCGGAAATGGCTTTAGTGTTTGTATCGACCACTGTCCTGATGCAATTAACTTCGGTTTTTAGTGCAGTTATGGCGGAAACATCACCTTCAATTTTTGTTAGTCGCCTTTTAATGTCGTCAAAAATTTTGTCGTTCTGAGATAGTTTATTTCGAATTGATTTCATTTCACTTAGAAGAGATGCCTGACCCGAGTTTATTTCCTCCAATGCAGCCATTATGTCACAGGATGCCTGCGTTGAAGTGGAACGGGTGTTAGGGCCGGGATTTAATTCTATGTCGCCAGAGAGAGCAAGAAGTTGTAAGATGACAGACGTGCAGTCACGAACAATGGTAATGCAGCAGCCTGGGCTTGGCAGCACTAGCAAAGCGGCATAGCGGGAACGACGCGCATAAATAGCGTAATTGGTTGTTACCTGTAATGCGAAAAGGCGTCCGGCGTCAGTGAACCGCATTGTCGGAGTGCTGCCAAGCCCACTGATGAGAGCGAGGGGGTGACGTGTTTTATGCGTGAAGGTTGATGTCTGTTTCGATGCGTCGGCTGAGGCAAAGTTGTATGAAGACGATAGATGCAATGAATTTCCGTTCAGGGGCGGTGCGGCGCAGTAGTCAACGGCGCTTGCATCGTTTTCGGAGCACTGGAGGGTAGACGAGGTTGGCCCGTCTGTAACACCAGCGCGCTGAGGGTAGGGCGAGCCTACACCACGCACGAAGGCATACAGCTGACTGTAGACGTGAGGCGGCGCTGAGCGTCGGTCGGCATTGGCATTCCCGGGCAGACGATAGAGGATGCTCCGCCAGGTAAGTGTATCCCGCAAGCCAACACACCGTAAGCCGGGCGTGCCCGCAGGCCCCGTGGCGGCACCAGGAGAACAGCAGGTGCCAACGGTGAAGCAGAAGCCTGTGAGCACCTGTAATGCGAAAAGGCGTCCGGCGTCAGTGAACCGCATTGTCGGAGTGCTGCCAAGCCCACTCATACGAGGCAGGCCACATTAATGGCATCAGGTAGTATATAAGGTAGAAAACTATAGTGCAAATTGCGATGCAAATTCACCCTGTCAGTAGAGCACACCGCGGTAAGCTAAGACGTGGAGCTCCAGCATTTATATTCCAGATGTTATTTTGCTGTACGGGTTAACATTGTCACGGAACTTAATCGTGTAAATAGGGAACAGCAAGAAAAAAGTTCATCGACGATGTATGGAAAATGTGTAAAACACATACCACTGGGTATGTATCTATGGGGCCGCTGGGTGCATGTCCCAGTGGCCAGCGGGCATCTGGCGGCCTTCAATGAACCTTTTTTGACGTCAACTTGATTCACTGCAAGTATCGCAGCAACATCACACCTACACGATGACATTCACGTAATTTTTCTTTCAAATGAGAGTCGGCGTCGACGTGGTTTTAACGGCTCTCAAAAAGCGCGCTCCTGCCAAATATGACCTTCAACATCGCGTTTGTGCTCTTTAAGGGCTTTGCATGGGAGATGTCAAGCTAAAAGGCTTTCGCTGCTGCCGAAGTAATTCACGAAAACTGTTGTGATTTTCTCGTTAGTCATACAATGACGAAGTATTTGCTAGAAGAGTACAAAGGTTGCCAGAGTAAGTGCAGTGGTTATGGCTGATAACTCGTAGGCTCGTGCGTGGGTTATTCGGCTCCATTGGCGCTTCTGCGCTTCCGGAAGTTTTCTTCATATATAGTTGGTTCGAACTCCTCACGCCGCAAGCACAACAGCCTCACTGTGCAAACCGCACGCATGCTTCCCTCATGCCGACGCCAACTGCAGTCCAGAACCTCTACAACGAACGCCGCCAGAACGAAATGACCCGTATAACGAAGGAATAACTCTGTCCCTGTTATTCTCTGAGCTGTGCGCTGCGCCACGTTTACAATGAAGTGACCTGTGTAACGAAGGATTTCGGAGGCCCTAAGCACTTCGTTATAAAGGCGGTTGACTGTATTGCACATCTTTGACACGACTGGCACGTATACGCCACGTCTCACATAGCATGAGCTAGAGCACGTGTGCACTCTAGAATTAATGACTTTCTTACTTGCGTCACGAGCGGGAGCGTGTCAGTTTGTCCCATTCTCGCCTCGTGGCAGCCAGCGCTTTGGGACGCTGTGTTAAACGCCACCCCCGCCTTTGGCGCCTGCTCTCATTCCCCAGTCCTTTCCTCGAAGCGGAACGCTACGAAGACGCTGCGAGACATTGTACCGCCTTCGGGTTCCGCCCTGCTTGTACCGTTTCCGTCTGGAGTAGAAAATTCGCCGTCGATTACTATACTCCCTAATACGATATCTACGCGTGTTTTCATTTCACGATATATTGGCTGGCGCGGCGAATCTGTCACACGCGGCACATTGCAAATACAGCGAAATGTGGCGCAAGTGCCTCGCTAATCGGGAGAGGCAGCGCGCGGGTGACGCGTAGGCGCGATTCACAGCAGCCGCCACAGACAGACCTCAGCTCATGCAGCGCTTTGTTTCCATATATGGTATCGGTGGATGCGCTCTCCGCATACTATCGGTGAACAAACGACAGCGCGCTACTCTGGCGCCATGTCGTAGCGGTGGTCGCCACAGAGCCCGTCTTGCACTGTACTACACTTCTCACGCTTTCGCCATACCCTCCTCCTCCGCTTTTTTCCTCGCACTCTATTCGGTATCGCTGTTTTTCACGCCTCGCTGCGCTCCGCGTTCACTCTTTCATCCTTCGCTGTGCTCGTTTTCTCGGTTACGCCGACGCCGACGCTCAACGTATGAACGGGCGCTAGCTGCACTTTATAATCATGGACAAAGAAGACGTACGTCTCCCGTTTTTTTTTATTTCTTGAGTTGCTTTGCCGATTGCACATGTGTCGTTCCCGTTCTGTGTCCGTTATAACTACATTTATTTTTGCAATGCTTCGACATTCTTAATGTCTTAGAAAGTAGACCACTCTTCAGTCATAGTCCATTTCACACAGCTTGCCGCGACAAAAGCCGTCGGTGACGGCAAGTGTGAACACGTCGGTGCGTTTGCGTTCACCGTCGATGCACAGCAAACAGTTATGTGCCGGACGCAACCAGAGTTGGGAAGCGCGAGGATAGAAAACATACCCTAAAAGGCAGACTCATGCACTGACAAGACGGCAAAATGGCAACTGTAAAAAATATGAGTGTTCGCCTTCGTAGCCCAAGCTCCGGAGCCTTTACAGCTGCGGAGGTGAAGAGAAGCAAATCCCATGGGACACAAAGCTCTTGCGTATGAACTGTTCCTTTAATGTTAGAACTGCTAAACTATAGCAAATCAGCGTCGGAAATGTACAGTGGTCAGCGACTGAAACGCAATACTCGGAGCGCGCGGCTGCCACCGTGTTTTTTATTTAGCTCTAGGTGGGGGATCGCCGTGAGACCGAACGCAGTCGCAATGAATCACAGAGGTTCTCGCTTTCACTGCATACCACAATGCATCAGCTTCGTGTCCCCAGCATTTACAGTCCGTGCAAAAAAGCCCGGCGACCACATGCTTCGGGTAGCGCGTTTCAATTGCTGAGCACTGTACGCAATGTTGCCTACAGACCGCGAGTATCCAGTCTTTGCGCCGTTCCATCTGGTGAGGCCGCGATGAAAAACAATTGAAGTGAGGTGGCCTGACCAACTTCAGCCATGTTGCAATAACTGTTCGTGCACCCAAAAAAATGCAACATGTTTGATCAGATTTGGTTTCACGTGATATTTCGGCAATGCAAACAGAAAAACACGACGGAACATATTAAATCAGCGCAGCTGGCGGCAGCACCTGTTGAGCCTTGCCTGGCCGTCACATGCCATTTCTTTCGTGGCGCCGCCGCATGAAGCCGCCACCAGTACAAATCCTCCCGCGCTCGGTTCCGGGCTGCTTTCACGCTCGGAAAAAACACTTTTACGTAGCACGTATTGAACACCAGAAAGCTGGATCGAGAGTTTTTCATGTTGCTCTACAATTTTCTCGTCAACACTTCTCATCTAATTATAACATTTCGGAAGTTCATTAATTGATTAAGACTAATTATGTAATTAGGCAGAATGCAAAAAATAATCTGAGTATTCCCAAGCGACGGCAAACAATATTACCTTGGTTCTGTCCAGCTACGTGGCATTCGCATATTTTTGAATCTCGGTGCATGATAGTTAGGACATCCTGTACATTAACATATATTGTATCTGTGCATGGTGTTCACAGTGGAATTTTTTTTTTAATTTTGAAGTGAATAACTCGCCGGACCTTTTAATGAAGTTATTATTATTCTTCGTGAAGTGACCGTTATTAGTAAATTACAGTGAGCGTTACTTAGTAAACAAAGTAATCGTCAAACTACAAAATTACCGGAAAATTGATTTTATTACAAGTAAATTATTACATGTAATGAATTACGTACAAGTCTGTAAGCAATAGGTTTATTATCTGTGCCTCTCCGTGGGTGTATGTGCCGCCTGTGCGTTTGTGTGACCATTGTGTGCATCATACTTTTTCACCCCGCAGTAGCATGTCTAGGCTCCTTCCTTTCCTTATCTCTACTTTGTTACCACTTTACCTCCCGCTCCCCTCTCTCCCCAGTGTAGGGTAGCCAACCGGATCTTTTTCTCTGGTTAACCTCCCTGCCTTTCCCCTTCCCTCTCTCTCTCTCTCTCTCTCTCTCTCTCTCCACTTTCTCATAAAAGTCGGCTTCACCCTCTCTTTCTCCCTCTGTTGTGAACCCACACCCTCGACCTCAATAGCTCATCGCGATCCAACTTTTCTTTTTTTAATATCTGGCGGTTAAATGTGCGGTGTTGCGCTTGTTGTTCTCCGCCGCTTTGCAGGCAACTGCACCGGCATGTTCCGCTGTAGCAACGGCAAATGTATCAAACGGCAACTACTCTGCGACATCGCCAATGACTGCGGCGACAGGTCGGACGAAACAAACTGCGGTCAGTTGCCAAGCGACAACGGGCCGCCGACGGGGCTGTGCCTTAAGTTCACGCGATAACCAGCGTCCTCGTTTACAGTGACCCGGATGGACTTTCAGGTGCGTCTTCGAGGTGGACCCCGAACCCTTCTGCGGCAGACCGAAGGCCGCGTTGAGGTTAAAGTCCACGACCAGTGGGGTCTCGTCTGCGACGACAACTGGGATGCTGAGGCAGCCAACGTCGTATGCAGGGAGCTCGGCTTCCCGCTGTGAGTACCGGACCACATACGACAAAGGCGACGCTTGCTTTGGAGCTATAGGAAGCGTTGAACTCACGCTGTACGAGGGTCGCAACATCCAAAGTCGAGTAGCCGCTCTCAACCGACCCGCGAATCGGAGCTCATTAAGGCAAAAACGTGTCTTCTACGCGCGCAGTATGAATGCAGCCTCTGGCCATATAGGAATTAGCATACTTATACAAGGGCAAACAAAACTGTGTGTTACCAAATATGTCAGAATGACCGTTTAGAACTCTACGCGTATACATTCATGCGCAGCGGTGTCTGATCGTTCCCTCGTGACTTGCAGGGGTGCCATTGAAGCAACCAAGGAATCGCAGCACGGACTTCCTCCCGAGGACAGCGTCGCTCAAATATTTATGGACGACGTTCTGTGCGTTGGGAACGAAACATCGCTGGCGCACTGCTCCTTCCCTGGGTGGAAAAAGCACAACTGTTTCGCCAACGAGACCGCAGGAGTGCGATGCAGAACGAAAGGTATACCGCCGATCCGCCTGGCGATGAACACTCCTGTATAAAACTGTCATACATGAACAAGTTTTTCCGCACCGCATGACCTACAGAGAGGCTGTGTGGTCTCATTTCTTTTACCTAGCACGCTCTGTCTTTTTCTTTCAGAATTATTTTCATTGTTCTTTTCTTGCAAGAAGAAAGCATCTTTAAAGGAAGCGCTAATGAAGCTGTGGGCGAAGCTTCCATAATGATACATACTTAGCTCGCTTTGCCTAAGTAGCCACTTCCCTAAGTAGCCTTAAAGTCACCATTTAAAAAAATGATTCGCTCTCTCTCGCGTGTGTGTGCGTGCGTGCGTGCGTGTGCGTGTGTGTGTGTGTGTGTGTGTGTGTGTGTGTGTGTGTGTGTGTGTGTGTGTGTGTGTGTGTGTGTGTGTGTGTGTGTGTGTGTGTGTGTGTGTGTGTGTGTGTGTGCGCGTGCGTGCGTGCGTGCGTGCGTGCGTGCGTGCGTGCGTGCGTGCGTGCGTGCGTGCGCGTGCGCGCGCGTGCGTGTGTGTGTGTGTGTGTTTCAATTAGAAAATTTGGCCCGCTTAATCTTCAGCCTTTAGTAACTTGACGCATTACTCGGTCACATAAGTTGGCATTGCATGAGCAACGTCTGAAAAATATTTTTATCAAATACTTGTTTCTACCATATAGTTTCCTACTATAATTGGCTGTGTGAACTCTGGTGCTAGGATTATTCATCTACCATGGGAATGATTGTTAGTACATGGATTTGTGCAATCTTAGTTTTCTTGTAGTTTTGTTTACTGCACTTCATCTGCCTTTGTTGCCCTAAGGTTGGAAGCAATGCTACGTTTCTGAATGCAGAAGGCTATTTATAACGCCATATGTTTTGCACTCTGTGAATATGGAATGGCACCGAAAGCACTTCGCTCTTCGTTTGGGAGCGTTGACTGTCGTCAGCTTTTGCTGCCATTCCATGTTCACAGAGTGGATTGGTTGTCATTTGTTCTTTCAGCGTCGCGGGAACGTTGTTCGTCGGTGGTCGTTTCGCACCATCGCCTTTTACATTATCGTTGCTGTTCCCTCCGGCGCTCCTCGTACGCATGTTGTTCTTCGTGTGTACGAATTATACGTGTCCGCCCCATCGATAACGCAATTGTCTTTAGAGCCGATACCTCTCCTGCTTATATACTGCGATAACCTTGACGTCACGCTATTTTTCACGGCGAGTGTTCTAATCTCTTCCGCATTTTGACATCTGCGCCACCGCACTGCACTCGTATGGGTTTGCTAAGTGATCGTTCACTCCGTTTCTGTTGCCGGACGCCGAAAAACCATGGAAGGTTAGTCATATACAGTTTTCGCTGTAATAATAGAGGCAATATGAACAATACAGACCAAATTAACATACTAACTACCTAGTAAGTAGTCGCTTAAAATAAATTTAAAGAAAGAGAACGAGTAGAGCCAGGCAAAGAATTCCAGCTACACATGAAAAGAAACTGTTTTTAGAAGTGTCCGTACGGGCAAAAAAGGCGCGATGTTTAGGTGATGGTAACTTCTATTATTAGACGGTTTAGCAGCAATCACATAATTATCTGAAGAAAACCGGCAAGAGGAGTTAATAATGCAATGCAGAAACTTTAGTGATTCCGCGCGTCGGCGATCTGAGAGCGGTTGCAAGCCAACCAATTGAGGCTGATTGAGCCACCCAATTAAGACTAATAATGTAATTAGACCAAATGAAAAAAAATAATGTGTGTATCTCCAAGCGACGGCCAACAACATTACCTTGGTTCTGTTCAGCTACGTGGTATTCGCATATATTTTAAACTCGGTGCATGAAAATTGGGACACCCTGTATACACAGGACAACGTTCATTATATTTTAAGGAGGAGCTAGCCAACTAACAATTATTCCTAATGGTATGGATAGCCTATGCCTAGAGAATAAATATGTTTCTGTATGTTCACCTCGCTTCAAATCGCTTTGCGTGCTTTGTTGAGCCTGAAAGAAACCTGCAGACTTTAGTGACACCTACGGCAGAGCCTTTCATCAACGGCGTGTGAAATCCACGTGAATGATATGTGTCTCAGTATTGCTTCTCTTTCCAGTAGGTAATGCTAACAACTCATGAAAAAAAAACTTCTTAAAAAATAAAATTATGGGGTTTTACCTGCCAAAACCACGATCTGATTATGAGGCTAGCCGTAGTGGAGGACTCCGGAAATTTGGACCACCTATAGGGTTCTTTAACGTGCACTTAAATCTAAGTTCACGGGTGTTTTCGCATTTCGCCTCCATCGAAATGCGGCCGCCGTGGCCGAGATTCGATCCCGCGACCTCCTGCTCAGCAGCCCAACACCATATCCCCTAAGCAACCACTAGGAGAAAAAAAAAAGAGAACTGCTCTTATTATTTACAAGATTTACTAGGGACGGAAACATCACCACTTGCATGCAGAGCGCATAAATATGTATAGTTCACTCAGTAATCTAAATGAGGCCAAGCCAGATTCACTCGAAACCATAATCAATAGCAGTGATGCTCAACAACGGTTATACTCGGACTCACAGTAATATATATATATATATGCATGACTCGCCATCACGGCCTGGGCCTGCGAAAGTGGATGTACAGCGAAGCTGTTGAAAACCACCACTACAACTGCTGAGTGGAGTATGCAATGCTTTATTGACATTAGAGTAATGCTAGTAATGGTCATTTAGAGTAATGGTAGTAATGGTAATTTTGACAACACGCCACCGCTTGGTCGTATTCCCGTTTCTTTTTCCCTTTGCCGCTCCTCGTATTCACGCCGCTCCTGTGGAGTGCTAACTATGCGTTGCCTGATCATCGTGGCGCTTCAACAACAATCAAATCAGTGGCTAGGTTGGTTCTTTTATATACGAAAGGCCAGTGACGTCACCCCCCATGTCGCAAACTGCCGTCGCCGCGGCAGCTTGCGCATCAGTAATATTTAATGGGAAATGTATGCGGGGAGCGGTACGTGTTTCCCATTGTTATCAGGAGCGCTTTATCATTGCCTCCTTACTAGATGCCTGAGGAACGGCTCGCGCTCCCAGCGGAACGGGCCTGCCCTCAATTGTGAATAAGCGTCGCGAGGTGGCGTTCGTGACGGACACTATCATTCAATGAAAATGGTATTCCATGAAAACAGTGAACAGACAGTGGAGATACAGGGCCAGGCAATACCTCGGGTAACAGAATATGAATATCTTGGTATATGGATAAACGAAGGCAATAGATATATGGAAACACAGGAAAAAGCCATGACAGTAAAGGGGAAGAGAAATGCAGCCATAATGAAGCACAGAGCGCTATGGGGATACAATAGGTATGATGTCCTCCGAGGTACGTGGAAATGTGTAATGGCTCCAGGACTTACTTTTGGAAATACGATTGTTTGTTTTAAATCAGGGGTACAATCAGGACTCGACGGGAACCAAAGGTCAGTGGGTCGCCTCGCATTGGGCGCTCACGGGAAGACTACAAATGAAGCTGTGCAGGGTGATATGGGCTGAACTAGTTTTGAAGTGAGGGAAGCTCGCAGTAAAATTAAGTATGAAGAACGGCTGAGGAATATGGAAGAAAGTAAATGGGCTGGGACAGTGTTCCGGTATCTGTACAGGAAAAACATTGATTCACATTGGAGGAAAAGAACCAGGAAGCTTACCAGCAAGTATGTGGCCTGTAGGGTGGGCAACACAGTAACAAAGAAAGTCAAGCGGAAAATCAGAGAGGCTGAAATAATCTCATGGGTGGCGACAATGGAAAAGAAACCTGCCATGAGTAAGTACTTAAGAGGAAAAAACGAAATCAGGAAAGAAACCATTTATGATAACTCAAAGGGAAGCTCATTACTTTTCGAAGCGAGATCGGAATGCCGTAGAACACGCACCTATAAAGCGAGATATAGAAGGAAGAAGAAGCATGTGCTTGCTACGGTAAAGCTAGGGAAACTGTGGAGCATGTTTTATTAGAATGTGAGGACGTCTACCCAGCGGTCGATTTAGGCACCACTGCCCTCCTTGAAGCCCTTGGGTTCAGCGGGAGCAGTGGTAAAGTAAACATGTCCGCAATAGGCATTATTAAGAGGCGATGGGAGGATTGGTGAAAGAAAAGTGGGGAAACAACAAGAAACGGAGACGTACAAAAGCACAGCTCGCAATACGGGATCAAATATATGATGTATATATATATATATATATATATATATATATATATATGTATATATATATGTATATATATATATATATATATATATATATATATATATATATATATATATATATATATATATATATATATATATATATATATATATATATAGGCCGCCATTGGAATCTGAACCTGGCAACGTTTAACGTTAGAACGCTATCTAGTGAGGCGAGTCTAGCAGTGTTATTGGAGGAATTAGAGGGTAGTAAATGGGATATAATAGGGCTCAGTGAGGTTAGGAGGACAAAAGAAGCATATACAGTGCTAAAAAGCGGGCATGTACTGTGTTACCGAACTTAGCGGAGAGACGAGAACTAGGAGTCGGATTCCTGATTAATAAGGAAATAGCTGGTAACATACAGGAATTCTATAGCATTAACGAGAGGGTGGCAGCTCTTGTTGTCAAACTTAATAAGAGGTACAAATTGAAGGTGGTACAAGTCTATGCCCCTACATGCAGTCATGATGACCAGGAAGTCGAAAGCTTTTATGAAGACGTGGAATCGGCGATGGGTAAAGTCAAAACAAGATACACTATACTGATGGGCGACTCCAATGCCAGGGTAGGCAAGAAGCAGGCTGGAGACAAGTCAGTGGGGGAATATGGCATAGGCTCTAGGAATAGCAGAGGAGAATTATTAGTAGAGTTTGCAGAACAGAATAATATGCGGATAATGAACACCTTTTTCCGCAAGCGGGTTAGTCGAAAGTGGACGTGGAGGAGCCCGAATGGTGAGACTAGAAATGAAATAGACTTCATACTCTGCGCGAACCCTGGCATCATACAAGATGTAGACGTGCTCGGCAAGGTACGCTGCAGTGACCATAGGATGGTAAGAACTCGAATTAGCCTAGACTTGAGGAGGGAACGGAAGAAACTGGTACACAAGAAGCCAATCAATGAGTTAGCGGTAAGAGGGAAACTAGAGGAATTCCGGATCAAGCTACAGAACAGGTATTCGGCTTTAACTCAGGAAGAGGACTTTAGTGTTGAAGCAATGAACGACAATCTTGTTGGCATCATTAAGGAGTGTGCAATAGAAGTCGGCGGTAACTCCGTTAGACAGGATACCAGTAAGCTATCGCAGGAGACGAAAGATCTGATCAAGAAACGCCAATGTATGAAAGCCTCTAACCCTACAGCTAGAATAGAACTGGCAGAACTTTCGAAGTTAATCAACAAGCGTAAGACAGCGGACATCAGGAACTATAATATGGATAGAATTGAACAGGCTCTCAGGAACGGAGGAAGCCTAAAAACAGTGAAGAAGAAACTAGGAATAGGCAAGAATCAGATGTGTGCGTTAAGAGACAAAGCCGGCAATATCGTTACTAATATGGATGAGATAGTTCAAGTGGCTGAGGAGTTCTATAGAGATTTATACAGTACCAGTGGCACCCACGACGATAGTGGAAGAGAGAATAGCCTAGAGGAATTCGAAATCCCACAGGTAACGCCGGAAGAAGTAAAGAAAGCCTTGGGAGCTATGCAAAGGGGGAAGGCCGCTGGGGAGGATCAGGTAACAGCAGATCTGTTGAAAGATGGTGGTCAGATTGTTCTAGAGAAACTGGCCACCCTGTATACGCAATGCCTCATAACCTCGAGCGTACCGGAGTCTTGGAAGAACGCTAACATAATCCTAATCCATAAGAAAGGGGACGCCAAAGATTTGAAAAACTATAGACCGATCAGCTTACTGTCCGTTGCCTACAAAGTATTTACTAAGGTAATCGCAAATAGGATCAGGAACGCCTTAGACTTCTGTCAACCAAAAGACCAGGCAGGATTCCGTAAAGGCTACTCAACAATAGACCATATTCACATTATCAATCAAGTGATAGAGAGATGTGCAGAATATAACCAACCCTTATATATAGCTTTCATTGATTACGAGAAAGCGTTTGATTCAGTCGAAACCTCAGCAGTCATGGAGGCATTACGGAATCAGGGTGTAGATGAGCCATATGTAAAGATACTGGAAGATATCTATAGCGGCTCCACAGCCACCGTAGTCCTCCACAAAGAAAGCAACAAAATCCCTATAAAGAAAGGCGTCAGACAGGGAGATACGATATCTCCAATGCTATTCACAGCATGTTTACAGGAGGTATTCAGAGGCCTGGAGTGGGAAGAATTGGGGATAAAAGTTGATGGAGAATACCTTAGCAACTTGCGATTCGCTGATGATATTGCCTTGCTTAGTAACTCAGGAGACCAATTGCAATGCATGCTCACTGACCTGGAGAGGCAAAGCAGAGGGGTGGGTCTGAAAATTAATCTGCAGAAAACTAAAGTATTGTTTAACAGTCTCGGAAGAGAACAGCAGTTTACAATAGGTAGCGAAGCACTGGAAGTGGTAAGGGAATACATCTACTTAGGGCAGGTAGTGACCACGGATCCGGATCATGAGACTGAAATAACCAGAAGAATAAGAATGGGCTGGGGTGCGTTTGGCAGGCATTCTCAAATCATGAACAGCAGGTTGCCACTATCCCTCAAAAGGAAAGTGTATAACAGCTGTGTGTTACCAGTACTCACATATGGGGCAGAAACCTAAAGGCTTACGAAAAGGGTTCTGCTGAAATTGAGGACGACGCAACGAGCTATGGAAAGAAGAATGATGGGTGTAACGTTAAGGGATAAGAAAAGAGCAGATTGGGTGAGGCAACAAACGCGGGTAAACGACATCTTAGTTGAAATCAAGAAAAAGAAATGGGCATGGGCCGGACATGTAATGAGGAGGGAAGATAACCGATGGTCACTAAGGGTTACGGACTGGATTCCAAGGGAAGGGATGCGTAGCAGGGGGCGGCAGAAAGTTAGGTGGGCGGATGACATTAAGGCGTTTGCAGGGAAAACATGGCCACAATTAGTACATGACCGGGGTAGTTGGAGAAGTATGGGAGAGGCCTTTGCCCTGCAGTGGGCGTAACTAGGCTGATGATGATGATATATATATATATATATATATATATATATATATATATATATATATATATATATATATATATATATATATATATATACATATATACAGGAAAGAGACGACGAACTTTTTGGGAGACTTCTTTTACTTAACGTTTTCGGCTGGTGGACCAGCCTTCGTCAGAGTACAGTGACGAAGACGAAGGCTCTGACGAAGGCTGGTCCACCAGCCGAAAACGTTAAGTAAAAGAAGTCTCCCAAAAAGTTCGTCGTCTCTTTCCTGTATATATGTATATATATATATATATATATATATATATATATATATATATATATATATATATATATATATATATATATATATATATATATATATATAACGGAGTAGGGTCCGTAAAGCTGGTCAGGACCCAGCCCTACCCTACCTCACCCCCCCCCCCCCTTGACAAAGCTTTCCGCCTATGATGAAATACCTCGCGTTACAAGTTTTGTGAATATGGATCGAGGGATGTAGAAAAAAAATGGTCTTAGGCTCAATCACGCCGCTTAACCTATTAAAATAATGATTAGATAAACATAATAATACAATTATGGCAATTAGTATATTAATCAATCTAGTGTTGCACGCAAGTGTTGTACAACATTCCATGCCACTGAGTCGAAACTACGGAACATAGACTTGCGCTCCAGTTATACTCTTTTGTGTTCTGTTCGCAATTCGCAGAAGAAGAAAAAATTCTGTACACGAGGCTCTTACAGTTGCCAGAGTGCCTGTGAAAGTGCAGCGGCCATGCCTATACCTTTGGACCTGATTGCAGCTTGCGGGCAGTCAGAGTTGGAGTGTTCGGGAGCCTGCATCCCGTACTACCTCGTGTGCAACGAGCAGCGAGACTGCGCCGACGGCGCGGACGAGGAGTTCGAGTGCGAAAGTAAGTCATAGAGTCGTTTGCGCACTACAGCAGACAAGCAGCTCCCGCCGTGGCGCTCAGTTTATGCTTCTCTCCCCCCGCCCCCCCCCCGCCCCCCCCCTCGAGGTAAACTGGCAGTCCGGCTGACGGGAGGACCCCACCCACTCTCGGGGCGGCTGGAGCTGAGTAGGCACGGCATCTGGGGCACCGTGTGCGGCGACGGCTTCGGGCCAGCGGAGGCTCACGTGGCGTGCGCCATGATGGGCGTAGCCAAGTATGTCGTGTCGTCATCCTGCTACCTCTTTTACAAGCAGAACCGATTCCGAAAGAGAACAAAAATCATTGGGTTCTCGTATAAGTGCCCAATACCACAATATAATTAGGAGGCAGGTTGTATCGGGGACCGGAGATGGTACCGACCATCTGGGGTTCTTCGAAGTGCAGCCAATGCACGGTACGCGAGCGTTTGTGCATTTAAGCCTCATTTGTATTAGAACAATGCGGAACATATAAAAAATCGTAGGAGCGCATACGGAATATAGTTTTCATTCTGACTTTGTGCCCTTTTTACAAATGGGCCGGCTCACAAGCGAACGCTTACAAAACTTTCAGCCGGAGACCCGTCGTGCTCTGAGGTCATACAGTTGTACCGCGAACTACACATGTTCATTGTGAATTATTGCTAGTCTCGCTGTAACTTATGACGACTTTAGACAAACCAGAATTTTGTGATAAAACAACCATAAGTCATAAAACAACCAAAAGTTACGTATCACTCCTAGTTGGTGCTAAATCATACAGCGCGATTCCTTTAGTCGAAGTACATTGCAATCAACACCCGTTGATCCTTCTTAACTTCTTCCCACCAGGCAAGCATAGGTTTATCGTTGCTGGAACGCCTTAGGAGATAAATTTACGATGTGCTAAAGACAAGCAAACAAATTAACCTCACCCTCGTAACTTCTTTCTTAAGATGCCTTCGTGCATTGCGCAATGGGACATTTGCTGCCAAAAGCAGAACGGTCACTTCGTAGTGTTCGAAGCGGGCGAAGTATACGCCTGATATTCTACAAAGAGAGGCGCCACTCGGGACGAGTCTCTGTGTGTGTCAGCAGTAAGCTACCAATGCTGGCACAAAGTTGCTCATCTTTTCCTTTCGCTGATCTAGAGCCAGCGCCACCGTGCTTCCCAGACTTGCCTACGGCCCTGGCAGGGGTCCCGTCTGGCTGGACGAGGTGCATTGTTTCGGCACGGAGAGGTCTCTGGAAGAATGTCGCAGCAACCCTTGGGGACACAGTGACTGCGGCCATGACAAGGACGTGGCGATCGCGTGCAGCGCAGACCGCGTCCAGCGGACGGCGCCGAGCATCGCTTCGTGTACGTTGGCCTTCGACCGAATTCCGAAACCCTCCGCACCCTGCATATCGATCGCAGGCGCGCGCGTCGAGGAACCCTGCATCTGATGCCGAAGGCAATTGTTCAGCTTCAGCTAGCGTTCGCAATGGTTAAAAAGACACTAAAAAGGATTACTGCTATACTCATCTTCGATGGCAAAACAGCCACTCAAACGTGAAAAAAAAACGCCTGGCGATACCGCCTCGAAGTTGCCGCACCGGCAGGCCGTGACGTCGCAAATTTTGACAGCGCTCACACGGGTCTAGTTCACTGATTATCGGTATAGAAGGACTATACATTGCATCCCAAACGAACCGCAGACCCACAGTGTCGAGGTATATTCGGTGAGACCGACTGGAGCGGTAGGTTCGAGCATTATGCGTCGCCGCTTATGCGTGCGCGAATGCTGTATCTGGTCTTCATGCGTAATTTGTTTCCCGCACAGATAGAGACATCTGCGGAATGCCAAAGTACCAGCCCCGGATGGACCAGGCATCAGTGCTGTTCCAATATCACGCGAACAGGAACAACGGGATCACGCTTCGCAACTTCAACTCAGGTAACAAGTTTCAGATGAGACACACAGATCTGCATGAAGCTATAAATGATACTATAACAAGGGGGTTTGTTATCTATACATGCTTCAAACCTTATCCGCAAAAGCGCGTCCCGGGATACTGCGCATGAATGATGTCTTCTCTGAGCGGCACACGTCATCGCTGTGCGCTATAAGGTCGGCAGCCATTAAATGGAACAGGCTGGAAGATCTATCCGCGCTAAAGGCGTCTGACTTGCAAACAGGTCGCATGCGTATGATATATGCCAGCTGTTTTCTTTGATTTCAAACAGACAGTTTTTAAAAAAAATTGCCTTCGACAGGCAGCGTTCTTTCCGCATTTTCATGTGTATTTCTGGAAAGGGGAAAAACTAGCTGCATGATAAATCGTAGTGTCCAGTTAGCTCATTGCAAAAATTCAATACTTCACTTTTTTTTTCTTTTTTCCCTTTAGGGCTCACGTACCAATCGCAACATTGCAGTAGAGCAGTAATGAATCTACTTATCATCATTCCTAACGCTAGCTCCCCTTTCGAGATATCCTTCCTCAATATGTGCTAATAAATATGTGGACGTTCTAACTTACAGTTTTCCAAAAGTGCCTTTCTATAGCAGTTCAGGGAGATGAGAACTGGAACGCCGATGTATATATTATAGAAGATATTGGGGAAGAATATCTCAAAAGTGGTGCCAGCTCCTGTATTATTGATTAAGCAAACGCGCGACCACCCTTAATGCTCGGCTTCAATTTCACAATTGCAACATGTGCCTTAAAGCGAATAACAAAAAAAATTACTTAATTTTAATTAGATACTTGGACATTGCGATTTCTCTTACAGGTGATGTCCCCCTCTTCAGGCAATCCACGTGAACAGGACGAATCACACTACCCGCTTTATGCAATTCTTTTTTTTTCAATATGTGTTCGAACTAAAATAAAGAAATAAACACAATCGGTATAGTTGGTGCCTATTCCGTCGCGTGGGTTTATTTGCTGCCCTCATTTCACTCCACAGCTCGCTCGCGGCAATGACAGGCTCATCTACTCATCATGGGCGCGATTTTTCTTCTCTCTCTCTCTCCCTTTCTCTTTAACAGAATGAACGAATTCTGCCTATCCGAAAACAATTGTCCAATCATCATCATCATCATCATCATCATCATCATCATCATCCCACTTCTATGTCTACTGCAGGACGAAGGCCTCCCCCAGCGATCTCCAATTCTTGTGCTCGCTGATTCCAAGTGATTTCTCTGACAGGAAGCATCAAATTAAGTGTTAAATTATGGGTTTTTCACGTTTTAATTAAAGCAATTCATGGGCTTATTAATGTCCCTCAAGAATAATTTTGACCCCCTATAGAGAACATGACGAACAGAGCTCACCCTCCGGGTTACCACAGGCAAATTTGGGGATAGACTGCGGACGAGCTTAGCTCGTTCGCGACACTTCAGGAGTTCAAATATCAGCCAGACATAGCGAACAAAAACAGGCAGCTTACAAATATCGAAAGCATATCGAAATAAAACATCCGCGAAAAAGAGCACGATAACCGCTAAGGAAAATTTTGTGTCGCATATATATATATATATATATATATATATATATATATATATATATATATATATATATATAGCGTGTGTGTGTGTGTGTGTGTGTGTGTGTGTGTGTGTTACAGATAGACGGCGAAGGAACTAATTACCCTTTCCCCTCCCTCTCTCTCTCTCTCTCCGGCCTGCGTGTAGCCAGGTCGCAGAGGAGACGCATCAGCGGGCGCATCGTTGACGGTATACCAGCCCACTACGGCGCCCACCCGTGGCTGGTGGATGTGCGTCTGCGGGACCTTTCGGGCGAAACACTGCATTGGTGCGGAGGCACCATCCTGACCCCGGACTTCGTTCTGACTGCTGCCCATTGCTTCAAGTACGCGCCCTTCGCTATTCTCCCCCTGCTCGAAACTCAGTTAGGCCTGATGCCGCTCTTACTTATCCGATAATACTTCTCAGATGCCGCAGTTGCTTTGAGGACGAAGAAGGGGGCGACTGTGTGACTCGTTCGTTGCGAGAAAAAAAAGATATTTAATAATGCGGAATGCATTTATTTTTTTACGCATTCTTGCTGTCATTTTTTTTAATAATTGATTTTTCTTGTTTGTTCGTTTTTTTTCTGTGTGCGTGACAGGTTTTCGCCAAATGTGTCCCAACTGGTTGTGCGCGTCGGACAGTACAAGTTGTACGCACCCGACCCTTACGAGCTCGAGTTCCAAGTTGAGGCCATGCGGGTGCACAAAGATTTCAATCCAGGTGAGCCCGAGTCCACTTGTGTGTACCAACGCTCACTGTATTTTGTCACGTACATGCTTTACAGCGCTAAATAGAAAGCGAGATGGAGAGGAGAGTGGCATATTCATTAATAACGTATATTTCCTGCAGCAGAAACTGTATGCCATTGGACGGCCGCTTTCGCTAATTTCACGTTTTTTAGCATGCTTAACAAGTGCCGGCTCTTGCGAATTTCTTTTCCATAGCGTACCATCTGCTCTGCGGATACCGGGCCGTTTCAAACAAAAATTCTTATCCACAATCTATAGTTTCTCGCTGATTTTCTAGCGCTTTCAATATTTTTTTTTAGAGAAGCTATCAAATTTCCAATTATACTTTTGTAAGGATCGAATAAGGCTGCTTGCAGGCCAGAAACGCTCACCTGTAATTGTTGGCCTTCAGCCCTTATTGCTTTTTGTTTTTCTCCTCGTTTTCGCTCTTTACCTTCCTGTTTACTGAGGGAATGGAGACGTGTCTGAATGAATCATAATTTCAGCGCGCTGCTTAGAAGCTTTGTTTGTGTGCCTTTGCTCCTTTCATGTCTGTCTTTGAACAAAACAGGTGTTGTTTGCATTGGCTTTTCCAACAGTAACGTTCTTCGTTTTGTCTGAACAGATTGAATGCAGGGCATATATAACGCAATGACACTCTTTTTTTTTTGTTCAATTGCGTTCTGTGCTCAATTTATAGTTCACTAACAGGACGACGTTATATAAGTGGTGTCCAGATACACGCCCCAACGACGGTTTCCTTTGGTAACAGAAACAGATCTAGAAGGCTATGTTTTTGCTGGCTGCTTGCGCCGCCAGTGATCGCGGAGCGGGAAGACGTCATGACCGCCATATTTTAAACAGCACTTATCGGTAACATTGGCGTGGCGTTGCTTCAGTAAATGGGGAAGGGCGAGAAGAATGACAACCGCGGGACAGCTGACCGAGCTGGTGACCTTGGGAACGTCGGCTAGGTGAACTGCCACAGAGAAGAAGAAGAAAAAAAAAACACACACGTACACACATACGACGCTAAAACTGGCAACTTCTTTTTTCTTTTTCTTTTTTTTTACGACAGTCACACGTAAATACAAACTCATTATTATATTTTGCATAAGATCTCTGCATCATCTGTATGCCACTTATTCGCCTCTGTGTTTCGCCTAGCCGACGCATCACCAACTCAGAGGTTTACTTACAATTCAATTTTTGGATGAGCCATGGAGGATATTCGACGTCTGAATTCCAAAATTCATTTCTTTGCAATATATGAAGATTTTCTCGAATTTCTTTATGAACATAACTTCTAACTCGTTTCATTATTCAGAAAAAGAGACATGTTCATTCAAGCTGCTCAACTAGCACTTTACCAGATATATATGCGGTATTCAGGATACAGTCACGTCTATACAGATTGCTCCAGCACAGCAACCTCTTCAACTTCAGCATTTATTATATCGCAACTCAATAAACAAGAATCATTTAAGTTATCTCGTGCGACTTCGTCCACAACGGCTGACAAAATTTATAACGTCAGTAAGAGATGCGCAAAAAAGGGCAATTTTCAGCGATTCACAGGCGGCTCTAATATCACTCTGCAGCACAAAAGACAAAACAATCAGTGATAGTATAATATACTAAACACTTAAAGACCTCACAAAGGCAAGCCAAGCGAAACATGAAATAGCATTCCAGTGGATACCAGGGCATTGTAACATTCCTGGCAATACAGCAGCCGATGAAGCAGCACGACAAGCACACCTCAAAGAGGATGTGGTCCCGCTCCCAATATCCAAGAATGAGTTACGCTGCATTTTAAGCACAACGTCTTTCAATATGTGTATAAGTACGTGGTTTGACCAGAATTCTAAGAGCTCTGATTTGTATCATATTGATCCGTTTATTGAATTCAAATTTTCATTGTCATTAGACAGAAATATGGAAACCCTTATTCATCGATTAAGGCTAGGCACTGCCTACACAAAACATTTATTACGTAGCATTGACCGTGCGGAAACCCCCGAATGTGATTGTGGATTTGTAGATGAAGATATACATCACCTCCTTCTAGATTGCCCACATCACGACACACCAAGACGCCGACTTAAATCAACTCTAATTACATTAGACCGCAGACCTTCCGGTTTAAAGAAACTTTTTGGTGCTTGGCCTACAACGGCCTTGCAGAAGAGCGCTTTAAAAGCACTAATGACTTTTCTTGAAGACAGCGGCATTGTTGGCCGTTATTAACGCTGTTATGTTATGTTATGTTATGTTATGCTGGCTGTTCTGTTGTGACTATGGGCGCTATAACGTAAAACTATTCCAAACTTTTCTATTCCCATTCTGCAATCAGCCCAGCGCGATTGGTCAAAAACATTTTTGGACCACCCCCACTTCACCTGTCTGTCACGCGACGTCATGAAAACCGCGATAGCTCCCAATCTGATATGACGTGCACACACTGATTATGCATAATTTGACCGGACAAAACAAAAATAGTTATTTCTCATTCAACGCCTTTTCACCATTAGCCCTCGGCTATTGGTCAAAAGTTTTCGGGCTGCACCCACTTCACCTGCCTCTCACGTGACGTCACAAAACCGCAAAAACTTACCGCGTCAAAGCGACGTGTACGCGTTAAAGATGCATTAATATGCCGAACAAAATTTAATTTTCTTCTGAATAGGCGCAGGCTGCCCCATTCCGAAAGGAATAAAAGATGGCTGCCACCGAACGCTCTGGCACTGGCTACTTGCCCCTGCCGGAGAGCATGGGCTTATTTGCGCGTAATAAAACTTTTTGCGTGGCCGTGTAACATTTTCGAGAACTTTCGGCACGTTTACGACCTCGTTCTGCCAACTCTTCTTGGCTGAGGATCCGTTTTAGCGTCATTCTTAAGCTTCCGTTGCATGCCGCCGCGATTGTCGACGAGCCACCGCAAGCTAAGTAAGAGAAAGCGCACCAATCGCAGACGCCGGCACCACCCTCTTCATCCGTTTATCGATATTCACTGCAGTGGCTCGGCCCCACCGAATCCCTCTCCATTTGAGCATGCTCCTCGCCTCTTGTGAGCCAATTAGATAAGACAAGCTGCTCAGTGCAGGCAATGTTATTCGTTTTTCAAGCAAACAAAAGTGACCTCCTATGAACAAGGGGAGCATTTGATTGGTTTGTTGAGACAGCCCTGCGGGTGACCGCCCGATGCTTGCGTCTGCGGTTACGCAAATTTGACGTCAGGAGATTGGAATAAAAACATATTGGAATAGTTTTACGTTATACGACCCTATATGTGATAATGAATTTACACGATGCATGTACCACGCGCTGACTAGAGACTGCATCATTACGCGACAGTATCATTTGTATTTTTTTAGACTTTCTTCTACAAAACTGTGGAGTCATTTAACTTGTATATTGTATGTACCATGTGTTTATTACGTCATAGCGTTACTGTGAAAACTTTGCTTGACAAGTCCTGGTGCTTGTCTGAAAAGGTTATTTGATATGTAATCTTGAACCTGTATGTTGTAGGCTAAAACCATCGGAGAGCTCAGGAGTAGCCGGCGCCTTCAATTGTGCGTCAACATCTTATATCATATCAATAAAAAAAGAACTCACAGGTTAGTGGAGGTCACAGTATGGGTATTATATAACCAAGTAGGGGTGTATTAACCATCTGTGTGGTCTCACAAAAGTTCCAGTAACTTCAAACAAAGAACAAGAGAAACACTCTTCTGGCAGCTGCTCTATGTTAGCATGTGACTCCTTTCCCCTGCGGATTAATTTTGACCACCTGGGGTTATTTAACGTGCTTGTATATATAAGTTCATGAGCGTTCCGGCATTTCGCAGCGATCGAAATGCAGCCGCCGAGGCAGCGGTTACACCCGTGACCTCAAGCTCAGCAGTGCAACGTCTATAAGGAGTCATTGTGATACGAGGACGGGTCCTAGGCTAAAGCGGCAGCGTCACCTCCTTAAAGGGACACTAAAGAGAATCACTGAGTCGGTTTAAAGTTATAAGGAATTCTTTAGAAACTATATTTTCATTAACTTCATGGCGAATGGGTTGATTATTGTAATGGAAAATTCATGTCAAAGTTTCTTTTTTTTTTTTATTTCGCGCCGGAACACCAGCGAGGGTACGTCAGTGCGACGTCAAGAATTTCAACGCATTTTGTCGCATTTGGGCAATTGTGGCTCAGTGAAAGTTCTCGAAACTTGGTGCTTTCAGTGTTTAAATCTTCTTGGGTGTAATGTAGTCAACCTTTACAGATAAAAAATTAACTAGATCCGAGATGACACTCTCAACATTCATGACGTCACGGCTATAGATCGCGTGGGCCCTCCGAGGCGCCGTCGCCATCCGCCTTTCGTTTCTGGCTTATGCCAATCCGTCTCTCGCGATAGAGATTGGCTTTTCTTTTGGCAACGTAAAAGTGTAATTTACTAATGCTGCTCAAATAATTGTTCTCTTTAATGTACATTTAAATAACTATTCGCACACACATGCTCAGTACTGTTGACGTCTTAAGGATGTTTCAGTAGCGTGAGCCTGTTAACGCAGCAGATAACAAATGTTGCATGCTTGACACACGAAAGCCGAGCCTAAGCTACTCTACACTGGAACAGGGACCACAAGTAAAGCAATCGCCAGCTTCGACTGACAGGCTAGACCCCCCAGTTGTATACCAACACCAGCGTCACCACCGGCATATACACTGGCAGGCGTCTCCCCCTGGATGCGGAAGTTGCTCGTGTTAACAGTATGAGCAAAATGTCGTTGAGGCACTTCTTCAATCAGAGGGATTGCGCGCTTTGTCAGTTCATTTACGGTTTTGACGCAGTCCCACCGACCCTAGATGTGACTCAGGTTTCAAAAGTCGAGCAAAGCGCCAAACCGTACATAGGTGAATCAGTGCATGCGCGAACGCTTTCTATTCATAACTGCGCTCCGCCTAATATATCGTCTCTTGCAATCACATTTTCCGGAATGCACGGAAATGGAGCAGACACCTTCTACAACGACATCTGCCTGCTGAAAATTCGCACCACGGAGCAACACAGGATACTGTTCAACGAGTACGTCAAGCCCGTGTGCCTACCGACGAAGCAAGACAGCTACGTCGGCGGCAGCTACTGCATCATTGCCGGCTGGGGAAAGACGTTCACCACTCAGCGAAGGCAACCTCGTAAGCAATGAGTGACACTGCAATTATTGCAGACTTATTTTGAGACGACATGGCTTGAAAGAGGCTACACGCTCAGGGTCGTATAATCTGGGTTCAGGGCCCCAAATGGTGGCCCTTCCCGTCCTCTTGACAAACGGAGCCCCCCTTCCGCTAGTCTCAGGAATTTGGGCCCAGAGCTGCAGTACTTAGCCTCCCCCTCCCCCCTTTCCATCTGGCGTCTTTTACTCGATCGCCAACCGGATTCGTCAGGATCAGTGCTGGGAAAACGTTTTCTCAACGAGTGCCGTCCCCAATTGGCCGCCGCTGGGGCGGTCCACTCTATGTCGCGGTGATCCGTGACTGTAGGCGCTTAATGAGCAACCGCTCTTGCGTAAGAGAAGTTTTGATAGTACGATCCCAGAGTGGCAACCACCTTCTTCGCTCACATTCGCCCTAAGTTGTAGATGTAGCGCCTGTGGAAATGGCAAAACCCATGCTCTGGGGAAATGACCACGAATCGGGTAGCCCAAAATAACATACCGGGTGTTTCTGCGAAGGCTTTAAGTGTTTTTTGAAAATCACGTGCGGCAGATAGCAGATTTCCAATTCTTGCGCTGTATTGCGCAAGCGGGCGCACATTGTTTGCACGAGAAATCGAAATGCGTAATCGACTAATAACAAAAATCACTAATTCTGTTTTTACCTACTTACTTTACGGAACATGCATTTTACAAATTGTAGCTACCAAGGTGTAAAGGGAAATGTAAAGGTCATTACCAACAGTTGAGAATAGGTAGGTTCTAATTATACGAAACACAATTTGGAGAGTGACATGCATTGCGCATTCGCAACTCCTATTTACAAGCTTTAAGACAGCTCGAACTATGGTTCGCGAGCGTATTACCTATATGCCTTATGCCTCCGAAACACACGCAGAGACGCCACCACTCCGGGTGTGCGTCGCCACTCACTAATACTGCCTTGTCCGCCAGTTACGCAACAGCTCCGTGGTTAGAGCTTCAGGCAAAGCACTTAATACTGCCGCAAGGGCATGTCTTTAATTGGCGAAGTTCCTTTCCGCCGTGTCTCCCCGATGCAACGTGAATGAAACAGTGCCACACGAATTCTTCATGCACAGCCAGACGTCTTCCTTTTACGCTCACAGCGTCCAGCTATGTACGATCACCTTTTCCATGCAGGAGGTATACAGGAGGTATGCCAGAAAATGAAGGGACAATGGGCCACACCAATCAGTCTTTTTTTTTTTTTCTGCAGACTGCCAAGAAAGTTTGCACTTGGCAAAGTGCATGTCTGGCCTCACGTACAAAACGAGCCCAGCGAAACGCGGTGCATATGCTAGTTCGAAAACAAAACACCCGTGATTGAAGTGGTATGGCGCGTTGTAATCTCATTTTATGGTCATTCTTCGGCCCTGCCTTTCACCTATATCTCAGCTGGCAGAGATGATTCCACCTCATTGTGCGCAGTGAACGCAAAATAACGATCTCTGTCGCTGCGACGCAGTTCCGGCGAATTCACGTGGCACTAGTAGTGTTTTCCACCAGCACGGCGGAGGCCCGATCTGTCATGAAGAAGGCGAATTCGACCACGCACGTTTTGTTTCAAAATCCACTATACAGGCTGTCCCAACTATCATGCACCAAGGTTTAAAGATACGCAAATGTCACGTAGCTGGACAGAACTAAAGCAATGTTAGTTGCCGTCGCTTGGAGATACTCAGATTATATTTTGCATTCTGCCTACTTACATAATTAGTCTTAGTTAATCAATCAACTTCTCAAATATTATAATTAGATAAAAAAAGTGTCAGTGAGAAAATTGTAGAGGAACATAAGAAACTCCCGATACAGCTTTGTGTTGCTCAATACGTGCTACATAAAAGTATTTTTCCGAACGTGAAAGAAGCCCGCGAATACACTCAAAATTGCCGCGCGACTGGCCGCGCGAGGCACTCGAGGCCGCTCGAGGGGCGTTACAACCCCGAACTTCCTCCTCCCCGTCGGTGCGCCACTGACTGTTACACAAGGGTTATTTACTTACGTGTCGTTCTTTTCTCTGGATACACCTCTCACCATCCTTTCCTCGACAAGTATCAAACATCTCCTTGGTCCTCGCGGTATCGCCGCATCGATGTATCCCAATGAGCATCCGCCTTAATTTCATAGTGTTTGCATTTCGGTATAGCATGCGAACGCTGTAGTTCAAAAGTATAAGCCTTGCGTGACATTTAAGTTATGAGCTGTGCGGTGCATAAACATCCAATGAGATTACACGTCGCATATAATGAAAATAAGGACAATTGAAAGCATCGAACCTAGTTTAGTAATTAACCACTTTACGATAGCTTCGCTTCACATAGATTCCAACATGCGCGTTGAATATGTATGTATTTCTTGTCAATGTTTACAGTTCTTACGCTTACTGTTTCTCTTTCAAACATTTGTCTTTCTTTTTCTCTAACCAAGACACAGCCCTCCAAGACGCAAGTGTGTCCAAACGTCCTTCGTTAGAGCTCGTGCAGAATCCGTCAACTTCGATTTCTGAAGGCATACAGAAAATTAAACAAAAATACGTAAAATGGCTCTTGTCGCTGAGCGTCTCGGCAAAACGTACACTCGGCCGCCTGTGCTGAATTCTCAGGTTCTGCCGTGCTGCAGACAGCAGCAGTGCCCCTGTACCATCCCGGAGAATGCGAGCAGCCCTGGGTGTACGGAAACAGAATACAGCGGGGCATGTTCTGCGCGGGCCACGCGCACGGCGGGATGGACGCTTGCCACGGCGACAGCGGGGGACCGCTCATCTGCCGATCTGTCACTGGTGAGCACAGAGTCCGCGTTGATCGAAAGGCCTGTGGGCAGACTTGTCATCCGCGTAACACTGTCTTTCCGGAGACGCAGATGTGGGCAACCAAGTTGGTGGCGCCATCTTGTGGCGCGGAGTTAGAACCAGAGCGGCGCGCGCAGCTATCATTACAGCAACCAACGATATTCTACTTATCTGCGTGGTGCAATGCGTCGGCAGCGACATAATCGTTGACATGCACTCGTTTATTTTTCCTGCGGCGAGAACGCCCGTGTAACATTAAACTTTTCTAACGTGTTGTGGCTGGACAACGCATCGCAATCACAAGATGCTTTGTCCAGCGCTGCTATACAGGTTGTCCCACATAACTTGAGCCAAAGTTTTAAATATGAAAGGCACTCCGGACGTGAGTTGAACCGAATGCATAATGGTGGCACTGGCCTAGAGTTCCTCACGTTATTTCTTATTTTCCCCTTAATGGATTAGTTATGTTTAATTAATCACCTTTTTAAGTACTGGCTGCAGACCACAAGTGTGATACGCAAAGTTGTAGAGCACCTTGAGAAACTCTCAATAAATTGTTTCCAACGCGATATATCTCACCTGGTCCTTTTTTCCGCGTTCCAAAGAAAGCCCGCGAAATATGAAAAAATACCACGTGACGGGGCGCTTGCGCATTGTTATTGTGCGGCTCTCAAGCGTGCGATGGAGGAACAAGGTCGGCTGCAGCGATACTGGCCCGCGACAGGGCGTTATGCCTGGTGTAGGTATCTGGGCATGCGGCTTTTATCGCATGACGGCGCAAATGCGTGCAGCTGGCCGAGCGGCGCCGAAGCGATAACGTGTCTAAGGAGACGAAAGAGAACAAGAACGTAGTTTTTTTTTTCTTTTTTTTATGCTGGAAATGGTCAAGAGCTGGCAGCCTGCCGACGGAGTGTAATGGGGTTGGGTGGGGAGGCGGCGTTAGGGCCGGAGTGATTTTCCAGTGACCTTCAATCCAAAAAGCGCCCTTTGATTATAATGCGTGTTCGAAGAGGTCACCATCTGCTGCAATGCACATTTGGCATCTCATAGGCACATTTTCCGAGGCGTTCTTGATCATGGTATCAGGGATTGTTGCAGACTTGTCCTTTTTCTTTTAGGTTCTCTGATGTTGTGGTTGGTGTCCGCTATACTTGATCCTTGACGTAGCCTCAGAGAAAGAAATCGAGGGAGTTAAATCTGGCGACCATGCCGGCCAAGCAATGGGCCTATGCCGTCCAATCCAGTGCTGTGGGAACACTTCATGCAGCCATTTGCAAGCTTTGCTGCTGCCATGCGCGGGAGCATCATCATGCTGATACCAAACATTCTTCATCCTAACCGATGGAACTTTGCAAAGAAAATCCTCAAGCACCCCATCAAGGATGTCGTTGACGTATCTTTCGCCTGTAAGCGTGTTATCAAAAAACATGGGGCCAATGACAGTGCCACCGTAAATTCCACATCACACATTAACCGACCACTGATTTTGGTGATGTGCCTTCGAAACCAGGTGATGGTTTTCGTCGCTCCAATTATGAGCGTTGTGGATGTTCACTTGGGCATTACGGGAGGAGGTAGCTTCATCGGTCCACAGTATTTTGTAGACAAAGCCTGGGTCCTCTTCCGTCTTGATTATAATCCAGTTTGTAAAGTCCTTTCGATATTGAAAACCGCGGGGCTTCAACATCTGGTGCAGCTGCACGTGGTACGGATGAAGTTGCCTCTTCTTAAGTACTCTCCACACTGAAGACTTCGACACTTCAGCTTCAGCACCCACACTACGAACACTTGCATGTGGGTCTGAAGAAAACTTTGACAGAATATCTGACTCCACGTCCTCGCCTGGGATTAACGATTTATGTCGTTTCTTCGTAAAAGTCCCAGTCTATCTCAGCGTTTCATATGCACGCACAATCATCATTGAGCTTGGACGCGTACCTGGAGGCCAACGTTGAAATAGCTCAACTGCACGCCTTGTGTCCACTTGACGCACCTAGAGCCAAAACCATATTCGCTCTTTCCTCATTGGACTAAGCCATATCTGCTGCTCAACGTTGGTCACAGCCAAATTATGGTGTCTAGCCAAATAGCGTTGCTGTGGAGAAAACGCAGGGATACGGGCTCCTGACGAGCACTGGATATGTTGCAGTTCGCTGGGATTGGTTCAGACGAGGTATGTACAGGCGCCGACAAAAGTGGTATACGCCTCGTGCACCGCCTATAGAGGCGCCACTGATGGCCTCCTAGCGGGCTCTTCCAACAGTACGTGCGGGAGCAGTAGCAGACGACAGCCCTTTGCAGCAAGGATGGCTGAAGTTAGCGGCTACGATTTCTTCTTTGTTCGGGTGCCAGACTGCTTCCTTTGCGGTGACAGCTGTAGGGAAGACGCTGACCTCTGTGGGAGTGGGTATGAACACGATAATACCGGCGTTTGGGACAACATGCGTGCCAGGTGCGACCCGCAGACAAACGCCATGAACGCCATTCACATGAACTGGATTTCATGTTAACGAGCCGATAAATTCTATTGACTAATGCGATGTCTCGATCGTTTTTTTTTATTCTACCCTTGCCATAATGTTACTTCTGTACCTCAATAATAAGAACTCGTCGTTAGTGCAGATTATATCAAACAAATCGGTACGGTGCGATGTCTGCATATGCCGTTGTGATTTTCTGCCGATGAATACATGTGACATCGCCGAATAAGTGCAGTCAGTCGCCTCAAGAAGAGTAATTGCGAATTTATTATTGGAAACGCGTACACTAGTCAACGAAGTTACCGACGATGCAATTCTGCTGCATACGCCATTGAACTGCCGTTGCTGCTGCTTTTGCAATTTTAAATTCCCCAAGGGAACTGCTTGCAAACGTACAAAGATAAGGTCTGACTAACTTTTCAGTACTTTCTCTTTAATGTTGCGAGAGAGAGGTGCCACATGATATATTTAAAGGTTGAGCAGCGCCAGTCAAAGTAGATCAGCACTGGCGGCAAGGGCGGGTTTAGTCCCGTGCGGCGTAAGCATAATAAGAAAGAATTCAGTTGAGTGCAAAATTCACATGCAAGATGGGACTACGTTGTGAAACAAACAAATCACTCGGCGTGTTAAGTCTGCTCGGTCATCATGAAGGTGTGATGACTTTCCAAACGTGACGCGAACTTTTCAGCGAAAAATGGAACAAAAATACCATATGCAGCAACTATTAGCAGTTCTCGCCCTCAACTACCTATTTTCTAAACACATTTCCCAAAAAGACACAATATCTAAGATGCCCTCGGGCGAAAAGGATAAAGCTGTCAAAGACGCACTTGCTTGGTATCATTCCCATAAGACACAGCATGGTTTATACCCTTTACAAACGAGGCAGGGTGAAAACCTCGTCGCTCAAAAGAATCAACAAGAGTTATGCATGAAGCAACAAGCAACAGTTAAACATGTGCGAAGCCATGCATGAAATTGATGTAAAAACATGAAGTGCGTGACAGCTGGAGCGAGGATTTACCGGGCCACATAAAACCAACAATTTCAGTTCTTGCAAATTTGAGTAGCTTTAACATACAACACAACCTTGGGCCAACTTGAAGTTCAAGGCTGGGCGAAAAGAAAATAGGGCGTGGCCGACTTTAAATTTGAAGGTGGGCCAATTTAAATTTGAGGGTGTGCCTACTTGAAATTTGGGGGTGGGCCTACTGAATGTTTTGGGTGGGCCAATTGAAATTTGGGGGCCTGTTTACGAATAGTTAGACAACACCAGTGGCGTTTCTGCAAATTTAATCATCGCAAAGTACGTATATTAATAATTGTTACCCAATACCCCTCAAGGTGAGCTACCACTCGAGCCTTCCCAGCCCACTGAGCTAATGATGTCACATGTGTGCTCTCATCGTGACGACTGCGACGTTCAATGAGGAGATCCACAAGAACAAATAGCAGACCGAGCTGACCGTTTTCACACCAATGTCATCGCTAACACTACTCGCTCGTGCTAGAGGCAACACCAGCTTACAACGATCATAATTCAACTTTCAATCGCACGCTAGTCGACACGTTCTCAGTACACAATTTCGTCAATCATCTGGATAGGAACCTTGCTGGATGTTTTACTGTTATGTTGCGTCGTTTTTCACGTACCTTCCAGGCTTTCTTCGATCGTGTCGACGGCCGTCTGTAGTGTCGATTTTATGCGGGCATCACTGCCCCCGTCCACCCACAGCGTAATGTCGTCCGCGTATATCGTGTGCTTCAGTCCTTCAAGCTGGGATAGTCTTTTGGCAACTTGAATCATAACAAGGTTAAATAGCATGGGTGAGATGACGGAGCCTTTGGGAGTGCCCTGGCTCCCTAATGCCTTCTCGTCCGTCTTCAGGTCGACGGCTCTGAGCTCCGCCGTTCTGCCGGTGAGGAAGTCTGAAATATTCGTACGACCTCTCGCCTAGGTTTAGATGAGACACCTGCGCGAGGATGGCAGAATGCGTCACTTTGTCGAAGGCGCTTTCTAGGTCGAGCACGAGGACGGCTTTGGTGTCCCTGGTTTCGCCGTCGATGACCTGATGTTTGATAAGTAAACAAGCTGAGTGCCCTCCCACTCTGTGAAGAAAGATGACCAGCAAAGCTGTGTATGTGGGCCCCTTAATGGCGAATTGCACCTCCGCCGTATGTCGGCCCCGCATTGCA
This sequence comes from Dermacentor variabilis, assembly GCF_050947875.1. Lineage (NCBI taxonomy): Eukaryota > Metazoa > Arthropoda > Arachnida > Ixodida > Ixodidae > Dermacentor > Dermacentor variabilis. Next base: position 40,542,181 of record NC_134568.1, read on the forward strand.
CTGTCTTCGGGATCGGCCCACGTATGGGGAGTGCTTAATGCCTGCTTCACCTTCGCCGCAGGTCGGCCTGGCATGGCGGTACATTCGACATCAGCCCACGTATGGGGAGAGCTGAACGCTTGCTTCACCTCCACTGCGGGTCAGGCCGGTATTACGCTATCTTCGGGATTTTGCTCCACACGCGGAAGCGATAGTGGGGAAAGTAGCCCTTAAGAGGAACCTTTAGCTCTGGTGGTCCTATCTAAATACATGTAAAAGGAGAATTCGTTTTCCTCCACAACCACTACATCAAATTTTACAAGGTGTGTAAAATTGTGTGTAAACGCGCCCTTAAAAGAAAAACTTAAAATCTAGTGACTGTTGGTTTAGAATTTTTGATTTAGGTCATCATTTTTTTATTAAAAATTGGCAAAAATCGCAGGTTTTCAGGAAAGGAAACCATCAAGTTCACAACTCTGTCTTTCGGCAATGAAAACAGATATCACAATTCTGTACATTGCATCTAACAGCACATCTAAAGCGGTCAAAATTGATATATTACGCATGAATCTAAAGAAATTAGTAATGTGGAAATACAGCTTTTCCACAACCCTTGTTCACAACGTAACGACTTCACGGAAGATATAAATCGGCATATTGGATTTGTCCGCTTTGAATTGTCTAAAGGATGCTGTTTATTACTGAACCACGATATCAGTTCTTGATGTGGAGTTATTAATTTGTAAACTTCGCGCTTGTGTATTTTTCGCACTTTCGCATTTTTGAAAATATTTTACCAGAATTCAAGCCTTAAATAGAAATTCCGCTTCCAACAGTCACTACAATTTACCTTTCTCTCCCGAATCCAGCGAATTTCATTAAAATCGGCCCAGGGGTTATCTCAGAAAATATTTTCGGCGAAACACCAATCTGATCACCGACCCTGTGACGCCATCACCCTACGCCTTCAAGATGGCAGTCCTATCCCACACGTCCCTAGTATCCGGGTTCTCGGTCTCACCATCTCTACCAACGGCTCCAACGCCTTGGCTCTCAACAAGATCTGTGCCCAATCTCAAAACACCCTACGACTTCTTAAACGTATATCTAACCGACGAGGAGGACTCAAAGAAGAAAGCCTTCTCCGACTCGTCCAATCCTTTGTCATATGCCACATTACCTACGTTGCTGCGTACCTCAACTGGTACCGGGCTGAGCACAACAAGCTCGACACCCTCATACGAGGGGTCTACAAGCAAGCACTTGGGCTCCCGCATTGCACGAGCACTGAACTCTTCAACCAACTGGGAGTTCACAACAACCTTTCGGAACTCATTGAAGCCCAACAACGCTCTCAGCTTGAACGGCTCACCATTACTGAAACGGGGCGCTTTATTCTGTCCACGCTTGGCTTCACCTACCATCAGCAACAGGGCCCCAAACAACCGATCCCGACCGACATCCGTAGCTGGATCTACATAGATCCTATCCCTAGAAATATGCACCCTGAATATAACAGGGCCCGGCGCCAAGCTCGGGCCGGAGCTATCATAAAAGCCCTTGCCCACGTACCTGGCGTCACATTTGTTGATGCACACTATTTTTGGCCGTCGCCACACGCGATGGAGTCCTACACCACGCCTGCAGCGTCACTACCCCCACTGCCGAGACGGCTGAGGAAGTGGCCATCGCCCTGGCCACTTTAGATCCCACCTGTCACACCATAGTGTGTGACTCTCGCTCAGCCATTACTAACTTCAGCAAAGGCCGTATTTCTCCCCAAGCTCTTCGCATCCTCTGCCAGGCACCACACTCTAAAGACAGCATAATCTCCCTAACATGGATCCCGGCCCATGCGGGCCCTGTCCACCCACACCTCCCCAATCTCAACGAGGTCACCCACTCCATTGCGCGAGGCCTAGTCAACCGCGCCGGAGTCACTGGAGGTGAGTTGGACACCAGGGACAGTCTGACAACTTATAACGATCTCGTTAAGGCCTTTTACCTCAGTCGCCGAATCTTCCCCCCGCCTCACCCAAAGTTCAGCCGGGCGCAGGCTACCACCCTGCGTCTACTACAAACAAACACGTACCCTTCACCTGCCCGCCTCCACCTTATATTTCCGGACGTCTACACTACCCCCAACTGCCGGTGCTGTGGAATTCACCCGGCTACGCTTCCGCATATGCTATGGGAGTGCCCAGCACAGTACACACCGACTAACACCACGACTCTGTCGTCGAGGTTGCATGAGGCTCTGCGGAGCTCCGCCCTCGACGACCAAACCTGGGTGACCCAGCACGCTTGCGAGGCGGCGGCGAGGCAAGCCCTCGACGTCCCTTCGTGGGAGGCTTAGGCCCGGCCATCATAAAGTGCTGGTTCTACAATAAAAGTTTATTCCTCCTCCCTCCTCCTTTTACATCTATTTGAATAGGCCGCGTCGGAGTTGGGCCCGAGTTAAAGCTTACTCTTAACGACTTCGTTGTAAAAAAAGGAATAAAAGAATAAAAGAAAGAAAAACGTCTCAGCCCTAAATATCGCCGCCTCAGATTTCGTCATGCTGGCACCGCCTCCATCGGCACGGTTCCGTGAGCAGCTACCAATCTGTTCACTTTCGTTATCTTCCTTCCCTCGGCTGCAGCGCATTGTCTTGATGCCAGCGACGCGCTAAATCTGCACCATCATTCCGTCATGCATCGCTTCTGCGACCAATCAAGCTTTCGCCGGCACACGTTCACTGCCGTATTGACACTAAAACTTTAAAATGCTTGCCTTCGAGATGGAACGCGACTATGTGGCCATGGGGAACATGTTCACGGGGCCGTACTATTGATGACAGCATCACAAAAGGCTAGATGTGGTCAGGTTGACTTTACATATTTGGAAGGAATGACTGACGGGCTAGTTGCTCCATATCACATAAAGAACAGCGCTTAAAGTTAGCGCAGTTTGTGTGTGGTTCCTTCTTTGTGTCCCGTCGTGAAGTGCTGTTCTTTCTGTGACTTTACAGATGTTCTTTTTCTGCGTCGGTTACGTCTTCCAAGAGTGTTTACTCGGAAAATTTTTGTTCGCATGCATGGTTTTTACAGAAGCATATTTAGTCGAAATTGTTTCGCTTGGCTGCATAATCTCGAGGACGGGCTCCAAACTGCTCATTTGCTTTAGCCACGTAAGAACCATTACTGAAAATTTAATTAACGTAGCTTTGTTAATTACGCTAACAACTTCTCAACTTACTCCGCACCTAGAGGTTACCAATCTGAACACTCGAATGATAAAATGATGTTAACATTGTTTGTATCGTTTCAATAGCTTTGTTTCGTGCAGTTAAAAGAAGCCGGCATATTGATGGTGCTGTTGACTTCTTATAAAGTAAGTGTGAAAGCTTGGACAGGTTATCTTGGCACAAATCAACTTTATGAGCTTAATCACATGGCCCAACCTTGCACGTCTGTCTTTACAACCGATTCTCATACATTACACAAGAAGCACCTCGGCGCTACGGTACATCCCATAAGGTGTGCGAGAACATTGTGCGCGCTCCCGATTAGGTTTCTGAGCGTTGGTGGCATCAGGCTCGGTTTCCTGGCATCATAAGGAATAAAAACAGCTTCCTGGAGGAAAGGATTGGGCACATTTTCAGTATTTTGTAACATATGGATCAGCACGGATATGTACATTAGAACGAAAAGTACTGAAATATTAAGGTGAGGGTTTCGCTGGATGTATTTTAGCTGTCTAATAATAAGATCTAAAGAAAAAAATACTGTGATTTTGTGACAATTTATGCTGACATGAAATATGAGCTCCGACACAGTACCCGTGGTAGAACTTGCCGCTGGACTACAGGGCTACATTGAACCACGATATGCTGGTTTAATAAATACCAGTAATTGGAAAGTGGTTCGATCTTGAATTTCCTGTATGTCGGCGCCGCTGTGATGTGTTCGGGGCCCTTTTTAAACCACAAGCACTATGTTTGAGCTAATATTGAAAGCAAATGTATTATCTTTTTTAGGGAGGGGGGGGGGGGGGGGCTTTCTTTAGCGTCTAACCACAGTTCCAAAGTTATCAGTTAGCTCAAGATGCGCCTGCATGTGTTTCTAATATCCAGTATGTTGTCACGGATTCAATAGAGAAAGAGCGTTATCTTATCAGATTGGGCGCGTGAAGCGAATACTGACGTACATTCTCCATCACATTTGACGACCCGAGATGGCGCTGCAATGTACGAGCATTCCAAGCATTCCGACGCCTTGATCCGTAGATCGGAATCAGAGGAAGCACTTTGCGCGCAGCCATCGTTATGTTTGAGTGTTATTTTCTTTTCCAGCGCAAGCTCATCTTATAATGAGTAACGTTCGTGACTGACTCTTTTGGAAGTGTTTTGCTCTTGACATTACTACAACGTGACAGTATAGAGGTGCTCCATCTTCATCGAGTGAATACTGGGAAACGGACTAGGCCTTTCCTCGCGTCTGCGTTTACACATTTACCGCACCAATTTATCTTTCACAACTTACTTTTTAATTTGGGGGCCTGTAAAGCACAGCAACATTTTATTAACAGGATGTTTTAATAACACGGAAAATTTATATGCTTATTAGTCGGCTTTCACATCATGGTAAGGAATTTCAGTAAAGATATACTTATGATAATTAAAAGCCTATCCGTTTGACAACGTTTCATCTGAGTTCCCCTTTGTAGGTGATACAGACTTGCAGGTGGTTCGTATCGGTGACCCTCGACATATGTTCAACCACCAAACAAAGGGTTATTCCAAATGTTTCAGGAGGCGTGTTACCCTCCTGTCGTTCATTCCCGTTCGCAAACACGCATAAGACGAAAGTGCTGCGTGAAGAGCGTCGTTAGTCCAAGCCAACGAGCTACCGTAACTCACCTCGCCTATATCGCTGTCATTTAGGCTTAGATAAGAAATATATATATATATATATTAAATCGACGCATCACGAATCCAAAAAGAGCTGCCCGCGACCAGCCCAGCTAGGTTTCTTTCATTTCGTACTTCGTCGTAGCGGCTAATAGTAGCTCACGAAGCAGAGCGCTGAGTGTGGATATGGCAAAGAAGGTTTTCTATGTACTGTCTCGTCACCCACCGAAAATTGCCCGCCGTGCTACTGGCCATTCCTAGAAAATTGTATATGTGACGCCCAGCCATTTGCAACACAGCAACTTTGTTTTGCGATGCGAGAGTCCAGGTGAGAGACGGGGTAGTTATGGAGATAAAGACACGCTATTTTCTGGAGTAACTTAGGAATGCATGAGTGAATGCCTTAATTTATTGAGAAAAAGGAGGAGCAAGCATCAGTGGAAGCACGTCTCAGGAGATTGGGAAAGAAGCGGGGGACAATGAGGAAAAGCTGGGGCCCGGGTGGCAGGCGAAGTCGCAGCTTGGGGGCGAGAGCATATAAGCAAGAGTTGGCGAAACCAGTTGAATTCCAGTGTAGATGTGTGATGTGCCGAGTAAATTATTGGAGTCACCGCCTAGCATCCGTCCTTTGCGGCATTATAAGCTCCCGCCGTTCTTGGTAACAAACCTTTACTGAAAACCAATCTTCGCAATTACTTATTCATCAGCCATGCCTTGCCACGTATTCCTTAATGGCAGGGTATGTGGATTACAACTACGCTGTCCCGACAAGTTACGACCATAACGTGACGCTTGCGGTTAAGGATGCCATACTTGTGACTCTTACTATACTACTACTATACTGCGCGAATACTATAAACATGGGTTTACTGCACAAGTTAGTGAACAGACATTTTAGAACCGCGTTTTTTGCCATACATACGCTCAACGCAAGCACCATTACAGGATGTTACGATGCGCGTCCCTTCAAGACAGAGACGCGAACGCAAACATAAGAACGCGTTAGAAGACGGGTTCCCTTGGGCCTCGTGTCAAACATATCCAAGCCAACAATATGTTAACAATCATGCCGTCGTTTCTATGCAAAGAGGTTGTGTATTTAAACTTCTGGAGTGACAGTCCAATCCGCCACCTACGGGAGCGCGTGAAGCCGCCGGGGGCCACATTGTTAGAGGAAAAGGAGCGCGGCTACAGTACGTGGCTGCGGTATACGCGCGACGCAACCTGTGCTTGCGGTTCTGCGATGAAAAAAATAAAATGAAACCCTTTTAGGAAGTATATCAGTCCGCCATTGTGTGTCGCTGTTGTCAAAAATAAAATGCCATGGTGGTGGGTGCCTTGTGTTCTATGTACAATATGTTGCGAGAGCTGAAAAACGCTCGTTTCCTGTTTTCTTCATTCAGTAACTTGCCGCGTGCATCGGCACTGTGATGCCCTTTCGTCGATACGTGGTGCCGGCCCGTATTGACACGACTTGACCTCGAAATGTAGTATCCTTATGCCATTTCTTTAAAAAGCACTATTTGTGTAAATGAGCGTTTTTTGGTTTAAACCTAGAAAACAAGAAAAAAATATTCAACTGTCGGTCTCATTTTTGTCCGGCATTTCAGTTCTAGCTGAAGAGAGTCGGTGAAAGCAAATTTACAACAAAGCTAAGGCGACCCGCAATCTGCACGCAGCCGCAAGCCTACAATGCTCTCCAATGTGAATAACCTGCCAAAGTTAAGGTCATGTGTCAGCTGGCGGCTCAAGCAATCCGTATACTTTTTTTTCGTTTCTGCATCCGTTCTGCCTGCGTCTGCGGCAAAAACGTGAAGTGGGAAGGCAGATAAACAGAAATTGGTGGAGGCAGGTGGTAGCGTAAGGGTTAGCGTGCCCAGCTCCCAAATGCAAGATGGTGCATTTGGGAGATGGGCTCGAATCCCGGTGGTTTGTTTGTGAAGACAGCTTTCTGTGCTCTCTGGTGACTGCGAAGCTCAGAATGAGGCGGCATCCTGACGACAACGGTCGCCGTCAACGTAACAAAATAAGCGGGCGTGCAAGGTCACCCCTAAAGCCGAAAGCACATTCAGAGGAAATACAGTATGCTCTTGTCGAAAAAAAAAACGTGATGAGTAACGAACGATGTTGTTGAGCGAGGCTGTAGACGGATAATTTCACCATAGACAGGACCATGCTCCAATCTCGGTGCGCAGCGGAAATATACATCGACAGCGTGTCAACTAGCGTGTAATTGATACTTCATTAAGGTCGTTGCGTGTTTGTGTTGTGTCTAGCAGGAGCGAGTAGTGTAAGAGATGACACTGCAGAGAAGGCGGTGAGCGAAGTCCGCGAGAAGTAATTGAGGATAGCCATATTGAACGTCGACGCCACGTTGAATAAAGCCTGCGACTTCAGTTGCTCAGCCGCCAGAAAGGCTTGGGTGGTAGCATACCGCTGGGCGTATTTGGTAACCACAGCGATAAACAAACACTTTGCGGAAGTAAACAGAGGAAAGGGACGTAGTGAGTTGGCCGCCCTTTTCGAGCTCTGGCATAGATTGAAAAATGAATGTGACGAAGTATGACCCACAAAATAGTATATGTCAACCCAAATGAATCAGCGTGGTCATACTTGCGCGACAGGCCATGGTGGCCTGCCACCAGGACATAATGAAGTTGCAGCGATGAGAGTTTTCATTGGGTACTTGAGAATAAAAACGAGCACATCAGAGACGTCCGAGGGACATTTCTACGGTACAAGAGCACATCGCCCCCCCCCCCAAAGAAAACAAATAAATCACGAATATAAGCTTACTAATAGGGACATCATAAGATCGAGCACTACGGCGCTTGTTGATCTTGTTTAGGATGACGTCAATATTTCATTCAGCGTTTATTTTTGAGAAAATGAGTTGAAGTTCCGTTTATTTGCATCACAATGGCAGGCGTAATCAGGCAAACATTGGCAGCCTTTCACTAGAGAGCGCCTGTCTACTCTGTGGAAATTACGTATGACAATGACAACAAACACAGAAAGCTTTGCTTACATCGATTCGCACATACATGGGACCCGCATAATTTTTTTACTGTCAATTTAAATGCTTAAGAATAGCGCTCATTAACGCAATATTTCCATTCATAGTGAGCAAAAGCGGCTGTCGTATCCACAGTAGAACTGATTTAAATGGCTTTAATCCCATGGGCATTATATCGTTGCCAACTTCCGTGGGATTGGAGTCGTCAAAATGGGATACAGTTGACAGGGAAATCAGAAGGTTGATGAACGGCAAGAAGGCGGAACCTTGCACAAGACCTCAGGGATATAAAATGACTTTTTGAGCAGCTTGGTCAGGGGGCCACGCTATGGTTTCCACGTCTATTAAAAATCCTCGAAAATATGAACAGAGGCCGACAAAAATGCGGGCATTTTGGAAAAGGCGAAACCGCTGGAAATTTCAGGACAGCATTAGCCTAAATATAAAATATGACTTAAAAATAAGAAACCATAACTTTGACAGGGTGGCCAAATTCTGGCACAAATAAATCGGCTGTTGAAGCAGTTCAGCTGAAACGGAATGGTGCGAAATAAGGCGAGAATGTCGGCAAGTGTTGAACAAAGGTCAAACAGGTCCTGCGGCCGACGCCAGCGCTCGGCAGCTGTCAAGCGACTGAACATATTAGCGAGATGCCTGGTCGTCAGTAGTTACAGTATGATTCGGGTCCGAAATATTGGACGCGGACTCCATCACATTGAATACAGTGCATTCTACGGTGTCATTCTTCGACAGATGGTACCCATTCTCGTGCAATGAGGATGGGAACAAATTGTCTCACGTGCCGGCTGTCACCTTCCTCCTACTGCCAACATTCCGTCCCCTCCGTAGTTGCTTAGCTTTTATTGGGTTCGGCTGCTAATCACGAGGTCTCGGGATCGAATCCCAACCACGGCAGCCGTATTTCAATGGGTGTGAAATGCGAAAACCCGCGTACTTAGGGTTAGGCGCATGTTAAAAATTCCAAGTGGTCTAAGTTATTCCCGAATCCTCCACTACAGCGTGCCTCATATTGAAATCGTGGTTTTGGCAAGTAAAGCCTCATAATGTGTTATGTAACATTCGTGAAGGATGTCCTGGGCAGTCACACAACTCTTGAATACAATTAAGTGTCAGGAGTTGTGCGTGAGGTCTTTGAATATGTCATCATCATCATCATAGCCTGGTTACGCCTACTGCAGGGCAAAGGCCTCTCCGATACTTCTCCAACAACCCCGGTCATCTACTAATTGTGGCCGTGTCGTCCCTGCAAACTTCTTAATCTCATCCGCCCACCTAACTTCCTGCCGCCCCCTGCTACGCTTCCCTTCCCTCGGAATCCAGTCCGTGTATAATAGCTGTGTTTTACCAGTACTCACCTACGGGGCAGAAACTTGGAGGCTTACGAAAAGGATTCTACTTAAATTGAGGACGACGCAACGAGCTATTGAAAGAAGAATGATGGGTGTAACGTTAAGGGGTAAGAAAAGAGCAGATTGGGTGAAGGAACAAACTCGAGTTAATGACATCTTAGTTGAAATCAAGAAAAAGAAATGGGACATGGGCAGGACATGTAATGAGGAGGGAAGATAACCTATGGTCATTAAGGGTTGAATATGTGGATAGCCTTTATGGCGTTCGATAGCTGCTAGTCTACATTGCGGCTATATAATAAAGGCGGAACGGCAACATGGTAGAGAATGTGGAGAACATACAAATCCCGCATATATTACTGCACAATAATTTTAAATGGCGTTCTTGCTTCACGCACGTGGATAACCGCCGTAGGAGACTACCTTGGAAACTAACTGCAAGTACTGTATATGTCGTACCCAAGGATGTACCTGGCCTGGTGGCCAGTAAATGTGACCTAATATTGCGAGCAGCTTCGACCATAGCATGCTAACGGATGACGACACAGACTGGAGTGACTAGCGCAAGAGTGGACAGGGGACACTAAAGACGCTACAAGGACAAGCGCCCAGTTGGAAGTTTGCGCTTATCCTTGTCGCCTCTTTAGTGTCCCGTGTCCACTCTTGCGCTAGTCACTTTAGCATGCAATACCAACGAGCCCGGTCTCACACCCTGTGACGACACAGGGATAGTTTGCTCAACTCTTGTTTCGTGACTTTTGTGTCAAGGTGAAAAACCAACATATCCATGTATATGTCTTAATACTTAAGCACATCTAGATTTGCCGCTGCGGCGGTAGCCCATGAGTGCGCATTGCAAAGTCGCTAGTGAAATAATTGTGTGCACCTTAACGAATTCGATAGGGGGAAAATCAAAACCCGTCCACGACGGCGTCTCTAGTAGGCGCTGTGCGATGTTCGGACGTTAACAATGTGTGCCGACTGAAGAAAGGCTGCCCCGAAGTGCTTCTGCCGGTTAGGCTAGCTTCTTCGCTCCGTAGAATGAAAAAAAAAAAAAGAAAAGGAAAAAAAAAGAAAAAAAAGAACCGCATCAAAAGCCCAGAATCAACAATTGCTCGTCGCGAGTAAACGCTGGATGACGAGTAATTTCCAGGCGACGAGCGAATACGCTTGATCAAGAACGCTGATAACGCCGGCGGGACAAGCATTGTGGCGAAGTTCGTTGCGCAGGGATAGCTTTTACTTTTTTTATTTTTTTGTTTGGTTGGTTGTTTTTGTTTGGTTGACGTCATCACGCGTCACCGCGGGAAGTTTGAAAAGTTTAAGGTGAGTACGCCACGTGGTGGCACTCACGCGAACTAAGCCCTTGTGTCCAGTAAAGCTCGATACGACCAGTGGCGCGTCCATCGGCGCGCACTACGCCTGTACTCCACGCAGTCCACGCAGCGGGAGCCGGAGCAATGGCAAGTTGCATCGCATCGCCATCTACAGGCAGCATCTGGGATCATGTCTGCCGATAATAAAGGGCACCCATTGGCTGTCTCGATCCCAGATGCCGCCTGTAGATGCCGTAGCGATGCAGTGTGCCGTAGAGTCACTTGAAAAAAATTTCAGAGTACCGCATTCGTTTTCCCCGCGCCGCCGACGCGTTCATTGGCCCAACCGTACCACGTGACTTTGGAATGCCATATACCTTCAAAGCGCCAGGTGGGCCGGCTGAGTTAGAGCGCAGGCAGCGCAGGTTCCCTACGTTTTTTGGTGTTCCAATTGTCGCGCTCGCGTTTGACTGCAAGGAAATCATGCCTGGCTGCTGCGCCTTCGGATACAGCAACCGAACTGGGTCTGGAAAGACTTTTTCTAGATTCCGACCGGGAAAGATGACCGAGGGGGTCGTTCTGCTTAGTTACACAGAATCGGCCGGGAGAACTCCAAGTCTACAAAGAACACCCGCGTGTGCGAGGTATAAGTACACCTTGCTTGTGTTTTTCGGCACTGTTTTAGAAGATATTTAAGCGAAGTGCACGCGGTGTTAGCGATGCTACGAAAATAGGAGTTCATTGCAGGGATCGTTCGCGTCTTGCACGTTTGACGCGGGCACACGGGTACGTGTTTGTCGCTCAACACATGCGGTTATTCCGTGCTCGTGGCACGCGAAGGCACACTTGTCGCGCGAGAATTCCGCGTCCTCACGTGCACCAGGTACTCGCATGATTTCTCCGCGCACGTGAGCGCGCTCTCGCCTCGAGTCACTCGACCCATAGCACTTGTTTTTCGCAGATCGTGACGATCGCAGTCAATAAAAACATGGTCAATACGAGGCCCATGATACTTCCTTTTTTCCACTTATCCTTTGCTCATATATACATATGCATTTCGAGTTTGAAACGAATGGCCAGGCGATATTAACAACACATGCTTCAAATTTTGAGCTTGTAAGCCGAGCACATGCAATGAACTGAAGTCAGCATACATATGTTTTATGTTGAAATGCTACGGTGCATACCCAAATAATGTTGTGCTTGATGTATAACAAGAAATACAAAACAACAGAACACCCAGTAGCTTTAGTTTCACTCTGTCACTATGAATGTTACATAAACCGCTCTAAAAGCACAAGAATTTTATACATCGCCTATGTAACTTAGAAAAAAGAAGTTCTGCGTCACCAGCGGGCGTTCCTGCTTTTTTTTTACACAGGCAGCAAATCTTGGCAGTCTAAGAAAACAGTCATAAATAGGTTGAGAAGAGTAGCCGCTCATGGGGGGGGGGGGGGGGACGCACTAGACAGCCGCGTTCATAAATCGCAATGTAGCAAACTGTCGCTCATTATCAGTGTACAGAAGTACATATACGTTGCTGCAATCACGCAAATGGCTCATATTGGTCTTCCCCAAGATTTAGTGCGCAAAATGGTCATTGAAGTTGGTTTTTACGCCTGCTGTGCACAGATCGTGTTACGATCATGGCCAAACACCGGTGCGCACACGGCAGTCGCAGTGTGTCGTGCGTATACGGCGGACGAAGTCGCCCGGCAGAATCGAGAACGCGCGGTATCCGTTTGCAAACTAAATTAAATGTATCCGATTTAGCTTGTGAAATTATACAATGAACGTACGTGCCTGTGACACTATCAGGTGTTATTTTCGTCCTGATTGGAAACATTCAATAGAAGCCGACGGCGGTCCACGATGTTCATGCCCAAAAGCATAAGCTTGCCTCATTCCGGCTCGAAGTGACGAAATGTTTCCTTCGTAGCTCGCTCCACCGAAGGGGGGAAAAAAACGCGTGCATAAGCTCCCGATAGCAGCGCTAAGCTGCTGCCCACAATCGTAGCACAGTTCCAGCAGTAAACACGATCGGCGTGCAAAACAACCACCGGCTGCATTACTTCGCACAAAATAACATTTTATTTTCGTTCTTATAGCAACCATTCTCTCCGGGCACAAAGTATTTGTACTTCAGTAAACACTTAACATGATGTGTCACCGAATATCAAGCTCTTCCAACACAGCGGCCTTCCCGCGACGCACTCGGCTTGGAAGATATATGGCGGTGGCCGCTCAGTGTTGCCAGTCCAATCCCGACCTTTGCGGTACTCTGAATTTTTTTCCAGTGACTCTAGTGTGCCGCTGCTCCCGCTCCCGCGGCGCGGAGTATACCACTTTTGTCGGCGCCTGCACATAAGGTATGATCTACGTCCGATAAACTGGAACAGCCTGCGGGCGCACTCTCTCAGGGACTGACGCGCCGATCACGGTGCACAGAAGTGTGAAGCCAGACGCGGCCACCCGATACTGCGACCGCGAAGCGATGCGCACGCGCGAGGTGCGAGATCAAAAAAGAACGTCTGGTAGACAGTAAGTTTGAGGAGAGCAGACGGAGCCAGTGCGAAAAGAGCCATCGTCTGAAGAAGACATGCGTAATCTTCCTTGAATATAGCCAAGGTTTTTTTTTTTTTTACCATTAGTTAGTTTTATTTTTGTACCCGAGTGATTTATACGCTGTTATTCGAGCCCTAAGATATAAAGTTATAGCATCATCGTCCAATTCGAGAACTACTACAAGGTCATTTGTGTACAAAGGCAAAACTGTAGCAGCCGTCATCGCCTACCATCGTTCCCACGCGCTTCGCCCTTTCCTTCTTTCAGGCAGAATCAAAATGCTGCTTTCGTTTTTTTTTTTTTTTTTGGCGGCCTCAGCCACTTTATCGCTTCGGCAACGCTCGGCCAGCGGCATGCATTTGCAGCGTCACACGATAAGAGCCGCATGTCCAGATGCCTACACCAGGCATAACGCCCTGTCGCGGGCCAGTCTCGCTTCAGCCGACCTTGTTCATCCATCGCACGCTTGAGAGCAGCGCAATAGCAGTGCGCAATTGCCCCGTCACGTGGTATTTTATCATATTTCGCGGGCTTTCTTTGGAACTAGGAAAAAAGGACCACGTGAGATATATCGTGTTCGAAACAATTGTTGAGAGATTTTTCAAGGTGCTCTACAACATTGCGTATCACACTTGGGGTCTGCAGCCAGTATTTAAAAAGGTGATTAATTAAACATAACTAATCTATTAAGTGGAAAACAAAAAATAGCCTGAGTAACTCTAGGCCAGTACTAACATTATGCATTCGGTTCAACTCGCGTCCGGAGTGCCTTTCATTTTTTTTAAATTTGGCTCAAGTTATAGGGGCCAACCTGTATACTGCCGTCCACATCAACGGCAGCCCGATATTCCGTGAAATGTAATTACGTATACTATGAGGTGAACATATCGCTGCTGCTTCGTCCACTTGTAGCTTTGCACGTAATAACTATAAGCAACGCCATGCATATACACATTGCCCGGCGCGTCTTAGTTAAAGTCTGTATATATAGATCATGCAAAGCTGGCGGGTGGCGGAGACGGAAACGGTATATGCTAATAACACCTAAGCTTTTTTCTTCTTTCTTTAAAACGAACCTTTATTTGTGAACCTTGCCGCTCTTTACTCCTGTCGTTCCTAATAGCTCCCAAAAGAACAATGTGATCGAGCGTGGGATCAAAATTAAATTCTGGGGCTTTACGAGCCAGAACACGACCTGATTATGAGGCTTCCGGAGTGGGGGACTCCGAAATAATGTGTTTCTTTAACGTGTACCCAATGCACGGTACACCGGCGTTTTTTGCATTTCGCCCTCATCAAAATGCGGCCGCCGCCGGCATTTGATCCGGCGAACTCGTGCGACGTATGACGCCAAAGTCACTGAGCGACTAGGGCGGGTGACCGTTGGTGGGACCGAACCTCGACCCCATAGCACAACAAACCAGTGCAAAAAGTAACGCAAATCAAACGCATAAGAGCAAAACGCGTCGCGCTGTGCGCTGCAGTTGAGAATTTTGTGATGTACAGGGCTTCTTGCTCTTTCTTGCGCCTAGATATAGATTTGCTCAGGATTTGCAGCCTCAAACTCTCCTCAGCCTCGCTTTCCTCTTTGCGTAGGTCGGTACGCAGTGTTCGGCATCATCAGCTGGGGAGAGGAGTGCGGCCTTCCTAACCGCCCTGGAGTGTACGTCAAAGTGCAGGACTACTTGGACTGGATCGCCAGGACTGCCGATGAGCTCCGGCACTAGGGCTTGCGCCACATGAAGCCGAACGAGCCTTTCAAGAAGCCGGTTTGCAAATAATTATATATATATATATATATATATATATATATATATATATATATAACACGGTGAGCTGCGCAGACTCTCATCGATAAACTACCCGTACACGATCTTTGCGCATGCTCTACGCACAAGCTTTGAAATTTACACCTTTTTTTTTTTCGATAGCAAAATATATGGTCGCGCTTTTTAAAAATATTTTACGGCTGTCTCTCCTAGAGCTATAGCTAACCATCGCCGACGGCGTGTTCTTGTACAGTTATATCAGCCATGAGCCCACGATTACGCACACACGCTCTAATAAATAATTGCGCTTGAAATGAAAGGCCGCCAGCATAATTTACGCCATAACAAAACAATAAAGCCTTGCAACACCTATAGAGTAATTTATACCGTGCTTTCTTTCTTGCTTCCCCTTTGGCCCACGTCGTCACACTTTGAAGCTGCGAAATTACCATACTATAGAGAAATAAAATTATGCGCGCATAGCCTCCTTCGACGTTCATTTACACTGCTGAAAATTGAACGCGATAAAAATCATATCCAGCGTTCTTTTTTCTTCGAATTCTAAAACTTTTTGTTCTTAAAAAAGCCTACAAGGTAAACTCAACTCACACGTCACTGCATATTAATTATCTGCCCAGGCGGACGACACTTGTGAAAAAAATCAATAAATTCACTAATTAAACTAATTGAATCAATTATATTTTAATTACGAACTTCACGGCACATGTAAAGTTAAAGGGAGCTATCATAAGAGTCTAGTTCCGTGTTCCTACATTTCAATACCGCCATGTGAACCGAAATAACTGCAGCGTCAACTCATTCGTTCAATGTACAGGCGCCGACAAAAGTGGTATACTCCAAGCAGTCCGCGCAGCTGGAGCCGGAGCAACAACAACCTAAAGTCCCTTGATAATTTGAAAGTACCGCCACTCTTTGAACTCTGCCGCCGCCGCGCGACCTCCTCGCCTCCTCCTCGCCCCTTGCATGTCCCCCCCACGGGAACCAGTTTTGCCCCCGTTTTTCTGCACGACGATTGGTCTCCCTGCCGTTGCCCTTAGAAACGCGCGGTTCTTGCGTTTTGCTTGTGTTTTTCTTTTTCGTTCGCGCCATTTTCCTCCTGAGCACGGCTGGCTCGGTGCTTTAGCTCGGCGTAGCGAACGTTGTGCGCAGTGTTTCTGGTCTATGTGCTAGCGCTATGCCGGGCTGTTGCGCATATAACTGCAGCAAGAAGCCTGAAGATGGTTATGCCGTTTTTACAATACCACAACGAAAGCGTAACGGCTTGCGTAGGAAGCAGTGGCTGCATGACATTGGCCGAAGCAACTTTGTTCTGACAAAGAACAGCGTTGTTTGCGAGCTGAGGAGTCTTTCTTATAGCTCGTAGCAAAGCATCCCATAATGCTGCATTTTTTTATCATTCTTCCGGCCTGCTCACCAGCGTTTTTGTTGCGGTTGTCCTCAGTATGCTTAATATTCTGGGGTGGCTCCATTACTTCGCACGTCGCTAACTGTTGTTATTCAGTCGGAAGCGCAGTATTATTGATTCTGCTTTGCGCCCTGAAAAAATTAGTGGCAAGTATCCCCGTAGTATTGTAGGTGATGAGCGTTCACTAGTCAAAATTGAGCTTTTTTTTAAGTTTTAAGGCGAAAGCCTTTAGATCTTTATGTTTCAAGGTCGCGTTCTAAATAGGTATCACGTGGCCCAAGGAAGGCCACAGGGGACCCAAAGCATGTCCACCCCTGCATGAGAGAATGATTACCCTAGTTATTTAATGAATCATTAGTGGTTGACATAAGGTGGATTAGGGAGGATTAGGTTGATCAGAGTGTATTAAAGAAGATTAAGGTGGATTAGAGTGCATTAAGAAGGATTAAGATGCATGAATAAAGATTTAGGTGCGTGGAGGAGAATTAAGGCGGATTATGGTGGATTAAGGTGAAGTGTTGATGAAAGGGTATTAAGACCGATTGGGGTGGATTAGGGTGCATGAACAACAATCGAATCAGTAATCAATCATTACTCTGGTAATGGGACCTTGAAACAGAGGTCTAAGGCTTTCGCCTAATAAGCCACACACAAAGGGATGTGTCACAAGCAATACTAGACCAGACGCACGAAATAAAGCATCTGATCATGTGGCAGAAAAATTGTCTGGAGTATAGAACTCGCCTCAAAGCTCCCTTTAAATCAGTATACCCCGTTCATACGGCTTTAAGAAAAAACCAACCTCCTCATAAACGTTCCCTCCAGCATTATCGATGCTGTTATTAGCATTTCTCAAAATTTTCAACCCAACTGGGGCGCGCAACTGGCCCAACATAACACGCCTCCATAGAATCCTGCGGCCTGTCCGGGGGAGCCCAGGAGGTATAGCGTGCCGTGCGCAGCCGGCGGGCGAGGAGAATCGAGGAGGAAAGCGCCGTGAGGAGGAGAGTGTCGCTACTTTCAAATTATCAAGGGGCTTTACAACAACCTGCATCGCAGCGCCATCTACAGGCCGCATCTGGGATCATGTCTGCCGATAATAAAGGGCACCCATTGGCTGTCTCGATCCCAGATATCGCCTGTAGATGGCGTCACGATGCAGTGTGCCGTAGAATCACTGGAAAAAATTTCAGAGTACCGCGAAGGTTGGGATTTGACTGGCAACACTGAGCGGCCACCGCCATATACCTTCCAAGCCGACTGTGTCGCGGGAAGGCCGCTGTGTTGGAAGAGCTTGATATTCGGTGACACATCATGTTGAGTGTTTACTGAAGTACAAATACTTTGTGCCCGGAGAGAATGGTTGCTATAAGAACGAAAATAAAATGTTATTTTGTGCGAAGTAATGCAGCCGGTGGTTGTTTTGCACGCCGATCGTGTTTACTGCTGGAACTGTGCTACGATTGTGGGCAGCACCTTAGCGCTGCTATCGGGAGCTTATGCACGCGTTTTTTTTCCCCTTCCCTGGAGCGAGCTACGAAGGAAACATTTCGTCACTTCGAGCCGGAATGAGGCAAGCTTATGCTTTTGGGCATGAACATCGTGGACCGCCGTCGGCTTCTATTGAATGTTTCCAATCAGGACGAAACTAACACCTGATAGTGTCACAGGCACGTACGTTCATTGTATCATTTCACAAGCTAAATCGGATACACTTAATTTAGTTTGTAAACGGATACCGCGCGTTCTCGATTCTGCCGGGCGACTTCGTCCGCCGTATACGCACGACACACTGCGACTGCCGTGTGCGCACCGGTGTTTGGCCGTGATCGTAACACGATCTGTGCACAGCAGGCGTAAAAACCAACTTCAATGACCATTTTGCGCACTAAATCTTGGGGAAGGCCAATATGAGCCATTTGCGTGATTGCAGCAACGTATATGTACTTCTGTACACTGATAATGAGCGACAGTTTGCTACATTGCGATTTATGAACGCGGCTGTCTAGTGCGCCCCCCCCCCCCCATGAGCGGCTACTCTTCTCAACCTATTTATGACTGTTTTCTTAGACTGCCAAGATTTGCTGCCTGTGTAAAAAAAAAAAAATCAGGAACGCCCACTGGTGACGCAGCACTTCTTTTGTCTAAGTTACATAGGCGATGTATAAAATTCTTGTGCTTTTAGAGCGGTTTATGTAACATTCTTAGTGACAGAGTGAAACTAAAGCTACCGGGTGTTCTGTTGTTTTGTATTTCTTGTTATACATCAAGCACAACATTATTTGGGTATGCACCGTAGCATTTCAACATAAAACATAATATGTATGCTGACTTCAGTTCATTGCATGTGCTCGGCTTACAAGCTCAAAATTTGAAGCATGTGTTGTTAATATCGCCTGGCCATTCGTTTCAAGCTCGAAATGCGTATGTATAAATGAGCAAAGGATAAGTGGAAAAAAGGAAGTATCATGGGCCTCGTAGTGACCATGTTTTTATTGACTGCGATCGTCACGATCTGCGAAAAACAAGTGCTATGGGTCGAGTGACTCGAGGCGAGAGCGCGCTCACGTGCGCGGAGAAATCATGCGAGTACCTGGTGCACGTGAGGACGCGGAATTCTCGCGCGACAAGTGTGCCTTCGCGTGCCACGAGCACGGAATAACCGCATGTGTTGAGCGACAAACACGTACCCGTGTGCCCGCGTCAAACGTGCAAGACGCGAACGATCCCTGCAATGAACTCCTATTTTCGTAGCATCGCTAACACCGCGTGCACTTCGCTTAAATATCTTCTAAAACAGTGCCGAAAAACACAAGCAAGGTGTACTTATACCTCGCACACGCGGGTGTTCTTTGTAGGCTTGAAGTTCTCCCGGCCGATTCTGTGTAACTAAGCAGAACGACCCCCTCGGTCATTTTTCCCGGTCGGAATCTAGAAAAAAGTCTTTCCAGACTCAGTTCGGTTGCTGTATCCGAAAGCGCAGCAGCCAGGCATGATTTCCTTGCAGTCAAACGCGAGCGCGACAATCGGAACACAAAAAAACCTAGGGAACCTGCGCTGCCTGCGCTCTAACTCAGCCGGCACGCCCCGCGCTTGGAAGGTATATGGCACCCCAAAGTCACGTGGTACGGTTGGGCCAATGAACGCGTCGGCGGCGCAGGGAAAACGAATGCGGTACTCTGAAATTTTTCCAGTGTCTCTAGTGTGCCGCTGCTCCGGTTCGCGCTGCGTGGACTGCGTAGAGTGCACTGTAAAATAATTTACACCCTAAAAATTGAAAAAGGGTGTAAATGTGTCTATAATTAACTCACACCTTTAGGGTGTTATCGATATAAAGGACACCTTAAGGGTGTGAGTTATAGACACATTTGCTCCCTTTTCACTTTTAGGGTGTAAATTATTTTACAGTGTATACCGCTTTTGTCGGCGCCTGTACGTGATTATGCACGCGGCACTACGTCCAACCCTATACATGACAGAAAAATGTGGCATAAAATGAAGCTGCCCGTCACACTTCTCTCTTCCCGCAAGCTGAATGATTCCAATTGGCGGTTAACGCAATTCGCGAACGGACGCATAGCAACTTTAGCAGCAGGGAGCGAGATTTATCGACTTATCGCGCGGTATGGAGACGCTCTATATTTCACGCCGTCCTCATTATACATCACAGGGGGGTTGCAGTGCGAGCAGCGCTTCGCGGTGCGGCGTGCATAATCAGGATAAATTGAACGAATAAGGTGACGCCAGTTATTTCGGCCCACATAGCCATATTGGAATGTAGAAACGCGGAACTATACCTTTCTGACGATTGCGGCCTTCAACCTTCCGACGTTAAAGTTTACGACTATAATGCAATCATTTTATTAGAGAATGAATTGCTTTGGTTTTTCTTACAAATGATGTCCACCAGGACAGATAATTAATGTGCAGCGGCCTAATTCGAGCAACTTTTGTAGGCTATTAATTTTTTTAATGTTCAAAGTAAGAAAAAAAGCTGTATGTCGCTTTCGGCTCATCAATATTCACACATGGCTTACATGTATGGCTTCACAAACACATTCACACATTCATGGCTTACCAGTTCCTCAAGCTAATTTCTCCTTGCGTAGCCTCCACTATACGTTTGTGCAGAGCGCGAGAACAGCGCTCAGAAGATCGAGTTTTCCTGATCTGCGGGCGGAAGGCAGCGAATTTGGACATGCTTCCCGCACTGGTTTCACGCTGTAGACCGAATTTCGCGAACGAGTACGGCGCAGCTCAGTGCCGCGGAATCTTATACATTTCCTGGGGCCGAATCTTATAACTGCTCGGAAGGGGAATGGTTCACTTGGCCTCATCTGATTGGTCAAAATTTTGCTTGCGTCAGAGGCCGTCAGAGACAGCGGGGCGGCACCGCAAATTATGATCACGTCACGCATCTGTCAATCATTTCCAAAGTGAACACGTCTTTGGCTAAGAGCGGAACCGGTGAAGGGTATAGTCCGCTTTGGATTCCGTTGCTGTGGCTTGGCTGTTGCCTTGCGACCCTGGCCGCGCGCGCCGGTAGCGCGACCCCGCAGACACGCAGGCGTCGCGCGCGCGTGCGTTGGTTGCTTCGGAGGCTATTACTTGTTTTTGTTGTCTGCTTGGAATTGCTCTTTCGGTGTTGACCACGGCTGGAAGTGCGATACGCGTTCGAAAAAGTGACGGATACGCCCCTGCTTCTAAGTAGACATATTGCAGGCTACACTATCAACTGGAGGAGACTCGGGTGCAAGCGTACCAGTGGTCATTCGAAGTAAAGGAAGGAATTACGCTCTGCGGTACATCGCCACCGGCCTGCAGCTCGCAGAGGTCGGTCGGACGCGAAGCATTCATGGGAATGGCCTAGATCTCTGCCGCCGACGCTGTCCACGAAGTTGCTCTCGCAATTACTGTGTTGGCCGGTAAAAGGGCTGGGTCAGCTTTCCCGTGACCTCCGCTTCAAAGCCAATGCCAAGGAGATATTTGCATGGTGAAATCGAATCCCCAGTGCTATCGCCAGCGTGAATAGCTCTCAGATCGCCGTTCAGCAATGGGAAGAGTTCAACCTAGGCAGGTCCAGTGCTTCCTTCGTTCAGCTGATAAAACTATACAGTCAGGACGGGAACATATTGTGGAGGTCTCTTATTTGGCTGCCCTTTTTTCTCTAGTTCGGGAGTGCTACACTTTGTTCCTCAATTTCACAGCACAGCGCGCACCGTCAGCACCACGCTCTTCGATTTTAGATATCGTAATATTCGATTGCAAGTTCCATTGCTTCTATCACGCGACGCGCCGTAGAGCAGATCGCAGGGATATATCGGCAGAGCGGCGGTTAGCGAGTCATGTCCGAGCACTGTATCCGAGCCGATGACGAAGGGCGAAAAAAGAAGGAAAATTGATATAGTGGGCTAGTAAAGGTGGCCCTAAGAAGCAGTTCACCGTTTTGTTGCGCTCGCTACTTAGGAAGTGCTGGCAGTGCATTCCTGGTGCGTGCATCGTGAACGCTCCTGGTAGCAGAAGACGTAGCGCTGCGCTCTGCCAACTCATTTACGCTTGCGATACCATCTGTCGGCTGATAATGAAAAAGAATGACATGAATAAATTACTTCTGCAGTGCGTAAACGCCCAGCACAACATGGTTATACTTTAGAACTTGCCATATACTAACTAATTTGTATATTATATTTAATTAGCAAGCAGAAACATTCTGCAGTTCCTCGATTAGCTCGTCTTATGATGACGTACACTTCAGAGGTCGTCTCGTCCCTCTCGTCAACTGGTCGCGTCCTCCCCTTCTTCCACCTCCGGCTTGGGATTGGCATACTTAGTGACGTAAGCGGCGAAGTGATCGGTTCATTTTCCGAAATGTTATAAGTTTCGAATCCGCCCCAGGACACCTTGAAGACGCGCCTGGCAAGCACCGCTCCGTCTGTCACAATGCTTAATTTTCTACCAAAACAGCACGTAAAAAGCTGTTTATGCTTTACCATTACACAAAACATGTTTTGTTTAACTTTGAGACCTTGTTATTGCATGTACAACTATATGAAACGTAAAAAGTATCAGCGGGCGGCTAAAGTTAGAGAACAGACGACAAGATCCGCGCTCGCTTTGGAACAGTTTGTCGTCTGTTCTTGGTTTTCTTCGCTTGGTTGTGCACTGTAGGTGAGTAAACGTCACTGGAAGATGTAGCATGCGTGAATGGAAACATTTTATGAAGATTTTATTTTAAGAACGCGTTATTTGTGTAGCCATATCCACGCTTTAAACGAAGTCTCTTACATCACCAGCCAACACAAGCCTCGCAGACACATATACCGTCATTCCCATGATGGCACAGCGCCCCTTAAGAAACTCCCATAGACAGTGGTGCCAGATTTCCTTCTAGGTGTTATAGTGAGAAACTCTATGGGCGCCGCTTTAAGTACATTCCTTTTTGTATATTAAAAAGACGCCGTTGTCGTAAGTTCTGATTGTGCGAAAGGGCAATAATCTTGATTACAATACAAACGCAGCAGTGAAAAGTGGACAACGTTTAGAAAGTTTGCTATCTTCAACCAATATTATTTCATATAAACGCATTCTTTTAAATAATGATGGCCCAAAACACAAATGTCTCCACCACCCAAGAGCGATGCAAATACTATGAGCACGCGTTATGAATAAAATATTTTCATGGCGCGAAGCGACGGGGAAAATGTGGCGATAAGCATTCCTCTCGGCCACCATCGCATACGGCTGCTCATTAGCATAATTAGAACGGAAACTTCATGGCTCGTCGCACCACAAATTATGGCGCAAAATCTCTGCAATGGAGGCCCAGCGCAACGTCACGCAACGTCAATTTGACGTTTACGAAATGGCCCTTCCTGTGACGCTCCCCACCATAGAGTTCCTCCCCGCCGCATATTCTTTCAGCCAATCAGCAAGCTGACATGGCGCCTATCTTGAATCACTACGACATATTCACGAAATCGCAGATCCTTTGCACTGGCTTCTGTACGCTACCGCTCACTTTCTTTTTTGAAGCGCTAACGTCGCAATATAGCTGCCAAGGACAAAAAAAATGTATTAGTCGATAAAATTTGCAGCCCTACGTCATGTTTCGTCATCTTGATGAAAACGCGAAATTGCATTTTGCAAAAGTTCAGTTTCCCTACACAAATTTCAAGGCACGTGAGCTCTCAACAGCCAATCAAAGAGTCAACATGGCGGATAATGGCGGCCGTGCAGCCGCCATACGTGTCCAGAATAGAGCCTCAACTCTGAGGGGAACAGATAAAATCCAGTGTCTCAACGTCGATGGCTGTGTGCAAAAGAGCTGGGGTCGGCTATCTCTACCCCCCGTTTTTTCTTTCTCTTTTATTCTCCTCCCCCTATTTTTATATCGTCATGTAAATTTTCTCCTGCTAGGGCGCTTTAAAGTAGTCCGCCCTTTACAAGGGAACTAGGCATAATTTATCATCATCCTGTTTATCATCATCATTGCACGCCAGCACCTCAGGCCGTCATCGCAAAAAGAGCCCCGTTTTCGCCCCAAGACAATACACTGTCTTATTCCAGTACACCACATATAGAGAGACAGAAGAAAGGGGAAAGGCAGGGAGGTTAACCAGATGGGAAGATCCGGTTTGCTACCCTACAGTGGGGAGAGAGAGGAGGAAGAGGTAAAGTACACCACAGAGATTTGCGGTAATCCGGCAGGCACAAAAGTTGTATAAGCGGCTGTATGGCAACTCCAGAATCCGCTACTTTAGCTGGCAACACTGTAGACCAAATAAACAAAAATGGCTACGACATCCAACGTGTTCATGGCAATGGAAACTCTACGGTTCACGGCGATAGAGGCTGTGTTTCAATACTCGCCGCAGACTGCAAAGTAAATGGCTACGTGGACAGCGGCCGTCTTAAGTCTTGCTCCAATGGCCGTCTTGCGCTGGAGTTTGAGATATAGTAGCGGCGCCTGGTGGCGGCGCGCGAAACGTGATCTGGGTAGTACCCGCTTGGGTAGTATTGAGCCCCGGCTGTGGCGAAACACGTTTCTAGCCCGAGTTTTGCGATGATTTGCGCTTTTTTTCTGCCCTGTTGCGAGTGCGAAAAAGCTC
The DNA here is from genome assembly GCF_050947875.1 of Dermacentor variabilis. NCBI lineage: Eukaryota > Metazoa > Arthropoda > Arachnida > Ixodida > Ixodidae > Dermacentor > Dermacentor variabilis. Next base: position 40,566,621 of record NC_134568.1, read on the forward strand.
ATCACTTCTCACAGGCCATGCTGACCACGCTGCGAGTTCGCCGCAGCCTATAGTTTAACGAAAACGGGCTCTCCGTGAGACGTAATGCTGGAAGCAGAAGGAATCGGCGACGCCGAACCGGAGAGACCTAGCTCACCCTCGAAAAGGCGTCACCGTCGTTACTTCTGCGTCGTGGGCTGCCATGAACAAAAAGGCCTGAATCCCGACATCAGATTCTACCGTTTTCCTTCAAGGCCTCACGAAGCGGAGCGTCGGGCGCGCTGGATAGCTGCAGTTCGTCGCGCTGGGTAAGCGAAACTTCGCGCAATGCTGACTGCTTCGCCTGTCTTGAAGCTTGCTTGATTATCTGCGTTCTAAAATTCGGTCTTTTGCACCTACAGTCCCGACGGCAGACCGATATAGCAGCAGGCATGGCTGGTGACTCACGATTCGAGACCCGGCCACAGCGACAATTAACAATTCGGCCGGTGCGAAGTGGTGAAGTGACCAGGTGTGTGCAGATGAGCACAAATGGTCGGGTTGATTCGGCGACAATTCACTACCCCACTACGAGCAGCACAGGTTAGAGAGTTAAACGTGCTCATCCTTGACCACGGCGGCGGTCAGACCTGCGACGCAGCAGAGGGTGCAAAGAATCCCTGGCTCCGGACAGGCCGCCATTGGAATATGAACCTGGCAACGTTTAACGCTAGAACGTTATCTAGTGAGGCGAGTCTAGCAGTGCTATTGGAGGAATTAGAGGGCAGTAAATGGGATATAATAGGGCTCAGTGAAGTTAGAAGGCCAAAAAAAGCATATACAGTGCTAAAAAGCGGGTAGGCCTGTGCTACCGGGGCTTAGCGGAGAGACGAGAACTAGGAGTCGGATTCCTGATTAATAAGAATATAGCTGGTAACATACAGGAATTCTATAGCATTAACGAGAGGGTGGCAGGTCTTATTGTGAAACTTAAGAGGTATAAAATGAAGGTTGTAGAGGTCTACGCCCCTACATCCAGTCAAGATGACCAGGAAGTCGAAAGCTTCTAAGAAGACGTGGAATCGGCGATGGATAGAGTGAAAACAAAATAAACTATACTGATGGGCGACTTCAATGCCAAGGTAGGCAAGAAGCAGGCTGGAGACAAGGCATAAGGGGAATATGGCATAGGCACTGGGAATAGCAGGGGAGAGTTATTAGTAGAGTTTGCGAAACAGAATAATATGCGGATAATGAATACCTTCTTCCGCAAGCGGGATAGCCGAAAGTGGACGTGGAGGAGCCCGAATGGCGAGACTAGATATGAAATAGACTTCATACTCTGCGCTAACCCTGGCATCATACAAGATGTGGACGTGCTCAGTAAGGTGCGCTGCAGTGACCATAGGATGGTAAGAACTCGAATTAGCCTAGACCTGAGGAGGGAACGGAAGAAACTGGTACATAAGAAGCCGATCAATGAGTTAGGGGTAAGTGGGAAAATAGAGGAATTCCAGATCAAGCTACAGAACAGGTATTCGGCATTAACACAGGAAAATGACCTTAGTGTTGAAGCAATGAACGGCAATCTTATGGGCATCATTAAGGAGTGTGCAATAGAAGTCGGTGGTAACTCCGTTAGACAGGATACCAGTAAGCTATCGCAGGAGACGAAAGATCTGATCAAGAAACGCCAATGTATGAAAGCCTCTAACACTACAGCTAGAATAGAACTGGCACAACTTTCTAAGTTAATCAACAAGCGTAATACAGCTGACATAAAGAAGTATAATATGGATAGAATTGAACATGCTCTCAGGAAAGGAGGAAGCCTAAAAGCAGTGAAGATGAAACTAGGAATTGGCAAGAATCAGATGTATGCTTTAAGAGACAAAGCCGGTAATATCATTACTAATAAGGATGAGATAGTTCAAGTGGCTGAGGAGTTCTATAGAGATTTATACAGTACCAGTGGCACCCACCACGACAATGGGACAGAGAATAGTCTAGAGGAACTCGAAATCCCATAGGTACCGCCGGAAGAAGTAAAGAAAGCCTTGGGAGCTATGCAAAGGGGGAAGGCAGCTGGAGAGGATCAGATAACAGCAGATTTGTTGAAGGATGGTGGGCAGATTGTTCTAGAGAAACTGGCCACCCTGTATACGCAATGCCTCATGACCTCAAGCCTACCGGTATCTTGGAAGAACGCTACCATAATCCTAATCCATAAGAAAGGGGACGCCAAGGACTTGAAAACTTATAGACCGATCAGCTTACTGTCAGTTGCCTACAAACTATTTACTAAGGTAATCGCAAATAGAATCAGGAACACCTTAGACTTCTGTCAACCAAAGGACCAGGCAGGATTCCGCAAAGGCTACTCAACAATAGACCATATTCACACTATCAATCAGGTGATAGAGAAATGTGCGGAATATAACCAACCCTTATATATAGCTTTCATTGATTACGAGAAAGCGTTTGATTCAGTCGAAACCTCAGCAGTCATGGAGGCATGACGGAATCAGGGTGTAGACGAGCCGTATGTAAAAATACTCAAAGATATCTATAGCGGCTCCACAGCCACCGTAGGCTTCCATAAAGAAAGCAACAAAATCCCAATAAAGAAAGGCGTCAGGCAGGAAGATATGATCTCTCCAATGCTATTCACAGCGTGTTTACAGGAGGTATTCAGAGACCTGCATTGGGAAGAAATGGGGATAAAAGTTAATGGAGAGTACCTTAGTAACTTGCGATTCCCTGATGATATTGTCATGCTTAGTAACTCAGGGGACCAATTGCAATGCATGCTCACTGACCTGGAGAGGCAAAGCAGAAGAGTGGGTCTAAGAATTAATCTGCAAAAAACTAAAGTAATGTTTAACAGTTTCGGAAGAGAACAGCAATTTACAATAGGTAGCGAGGCACTGGAAGTGGTAAGGGAATACATCTACTTAGGGCAGGTAGTGACGGCGGATCCGGACCATGAGACGGAAATAATCAGAAGAATAAGAATGGGCTGGGGTGCGTTTGGCAGGCATTCTCAGATCATGAACAGCCATTATCCCTCAAGAGAAAAGTGTATAATAGCTGTGTTTTACCCGTACTCACCTACGGCGCAGAAACCTGGAGGCTTACGAAAAGGGTTCTGCTTAAATTGAGGACGACGCAACGAGCTATGGAAAGAAGAATGATGGGTGTAACGTTAAGCGATAAGAAAAGAGCAGATTGGGTGAGGAAACAAGCGCGAGTTCATGACATCTTAGTTGAAATCAAGAAAAAGAAATGGGGCATGGGCAGGACATGTAATGAGGAGGGAAGATAACCGATGTTTATTAAGGGTTACGGACTGGATTCCAAGGAAAGGGAAGCGTAGCAGGGGCGGCAGAAAGTTAGGTGGGCGGATGAGATTAAAGGGACACTAAAGTGAAAAATGATTTCTTCTGCATCAGTAAATTACCTTTCTACAACACCAAAAACACTACTCTTGCAACGATAAGACGTTTGGTAAGCCAGAAAAAGGGCAAGAAGGAAATACGGGTGGCGACGCCTACTTAAGTTCCCGCACCTGGTGGCTGCGACGTCATGGATTTTCATGGCATCTTCTAGGGCCTACTAATTATATATAGCGGTACAGATTGACTACATTGTGTTCTAAAGGAACCAAATATTAAACATGGCAAGTTTCGGGAACCTTTACTCAGCCAATGCTGCCCAAATGCGAAAACATACTTTGGAATCCCTGGCGTCACGCTGACGTACCGGCGCTGGGGTTTTGGCGCGAAATTCAAATACTGATACTTGGACCTTCATTTTCTCATCTAATAATCAAACTATCTCTTTGAGATGACTGCCTGCAGGGTTCTGAAAGAATGTTTCATTAGTCTAAACTGATTTATTGTTTCCCTTCAGTGTCCCTTTAGGAAGTTTGCAGGGACGACATGGCCACAATTAGTACATTACCGGGGTTGTTGGAGAAGTATGGGAGAGGCCTTTGCCCTGCGGTGGGCGTAACCAGGCTGATGATGATGATGATGATGATCCTTGACCTCAAGCCAGCACGTTGAGGCAGCGTAGCAAGGTAGTATTGATTGCAGCACATGGATGTTGGAGCGCTGTCATTAAAAGCTACATCAAGCGAACAGCGCACGATCTCGCGCTGCAGCGCGATTCGCACGTACGTTACTGCGAGCTCATATGCATTGTATCAGTTATTTATCAGTTGCTAAAGGGACAGATGGCCGCTACTACAGTGAAGGCATAACTACTTGTCTAGCGTGGCATGCAGTCAACAAAGATTGCAGGAGGCCCGCCGTTTCGCGGCATGTCGAAAGACCATTGCTGTCGTGGCGCGTACGATCGTGCGCTCGAGAAGTTCGTACATCGCGGCGTGCTGAAAGACCGCTGCCGTCGCGGCGCGTACCGTCGTGCGCTCGAGCAGTTCCGTACACATGATGTCTGCTTATCGCTGCTGTGAATTCATTTATAGCAGGCATTTCCTCGAGTTTGTGCGCCTGAATCTAGCAGCGTGCAAACCTTACCTGAAGTTCAACTTCGTACGCGACTCGCTTCACTTGCGATTGACACCGTGCTAAAACTTCGCCGCTTATTTCTTGAACAGCGCACACGTATTCGGCGTTGCATAATTTATTGCTTTTACGCAGCGTGCCACCCCTGAAAAAATCTTCGGCGCCCGGTATTCGCTGCAGGCCGTGGTACAACAAAACCGAAAGTGGCGGGTCCATATGGTAAACGTGCTTTCCGAAGCAGACGACCGAGCTTGGTACTACCCAGTTCAGGACAGATGGCGCTTTTTAGCAACATTTTCGCAGCGCCGCCTGGGCAATGCAAGACCCCCATAGGGCGCTATTCTGGACATTCAGCCATTTTCTTCGGTGCGTGACGTAGGCGCGACGCAAACAAAATGGCGCTGGTGGCCCAGTTTTGCTTACATAACGTGAAGCCAACTTGACGTTTCGCCTAAGAAACTGAAATGAAGGCACTGAATGTAGCGTTATCAGTAAAGCAAAACAGTTTTCCTCCGCAGTGAAAATAAAGCAGCTATCTCAAAGCGTATGATTATTCCGTCGCAAACGCTTCTCGCTTCCGTCTTCTGCTGCGTACAAGCCGTCGTCCGCTTCAATAGCTAGGATGCGTGTCCCCGGAAAATGGAATGAGTCATCGCATGTTGGCGCCAACGCGCTTGTTTTCTTACTTGAGACAACATACGCGACCTACCAGTGGTGATGCGCGCACGTTCTAGGCCACGTTATCGCTATCTCATGAAACGCAAGTGAGTCAGCCCGACTCGGATGGCTGAGATACGGCCGAATATCACCGATAGCGTTGCGCGCGCCAGAGATATCCACTAGCGCAACGCAAGCGCCAGCGCTGCCATCTCTTGTTCATTTCGCTGGTTACTCGCACCGCGGGAAGAAACTTCAAGGCGCCGCCTTGCGTACATTTCTTTTTATAAATTAGAAAGATGCCATTGTCATAACTTCTGATTGTGCGAAAAGGCATTAATCTTGATTACAATACAAATGCAGCAGTGAAAAGTGGACAACAGTGCCGAAAGTTTGCTATGTTCAACCAATATTATTTCGTATAAACGCGTTCTTTTAAAATATGATGGCCCCAAACACATAATGCCAACACCACCCAAGAGCGATGCAAATACTATGAGCACGCGTTATGAACAAAAGATTTTCGTGGCGCCAAACGACGGGGAAAATGTGGCAGTACGCATTCCTCTCGGCTGCCATTGCATATGGCTGCTCATTAGCATAATTCGCGCGGCTCGTCGCAGCAAAAATTAAGGCGGAAAATCTCAGCAATGGCGGCCCAGCGCAACGTCACGCATCGTCAAAATGACGTTTACGAAATGGCCCTTCCTGTGACGCTCCTCACGAGATATTCCTTCAGCCAATCAACAAGCTGGCATGGCGCACATCTTGGATCGCCCCACATATTCGCGCAATTGCAGATGCATTGCACTGGCTTCTGCACGCTACCGCTCACATTCTTTTTGAAGCGCTAACATCACAATATATCTGCCAAGGACCAAAAAAGTGTATTACTCCATAAAATTTGCAGCTCCACGTCACGTTTCGTCATCATGATGAAAACGCAAAATGACATTACGCAAAACTTCCGTTTCCCGGCACAAATTTCACAGCACGTGATCTCTCCACAACCAATCAGAGAGTCAACATGGCGGATAATGGCGGCCGTGCAGCCGCCATGCGTGTCGAGGATAGCACTCATACTACAGTGTTCTAGTTCTACAGTGTTCTCATACTACAGTGTTCCTTCTAGAACACTGTACTCATACTCACGAAGACAGCATCGAAGTCAAAAACTATGGTGTACTGGAATAATGCAGTGTGTCGTCCGTACAGCAAACCAATGGGTGAACCGCGGACGCTTCGACGATGACGCCACCAGACGGCGCTGCGATCGACCAGCGTGCGTAGCGCGCGAAATTTAAGTATGTTCTGCAAAGCTTTCGGCACTTATATACTAAAACGTTCTTAAAACTCAATTGAAGTTAACATAATTTGCAAAATAAGTAAATCATATAAACTGTTAGGAAACACATATAATGCCGTCTAAGCTTGCACGTTTCCAACCACCGATCATGCAGTGTTCCTGATCGTCTCTCAGCGTTTCGAATGCAAAAGACAAACACTCGTCGGCTCGTTCCGTTTGGTAAGCACACGTTTTTGCAATCAACTTATTCCGAGACACACGAGGATGAGAAGGGCCAGAATGAGCACCTGTACTGTACCTGCTGGGTTGCATGGGATTCCTTTAATGTTGCATCGGCCAGAAAATCGGTCGTCCGGTTTCACTGAAGGAAAAAATAATAACGCTCTCTGACGAATGCAGCGACCATCGTTTGGCCATTTCGCTCCGCAAAAGGGCAACAATCCAGCCATTGTTCTCAATGTGCCCGTTCTGAATAATCCCGGAGTTGTTCTAATCTTTGTGCAGGATACTCAATGCACAAAAAAAGAGACTTCTAAAATCCAGCGCTTGCCGCGCACATAAACAATGTGCAAACGCGCCCGGAAAAACCGCAGCAAGCGATTGGAGAGCTCCGCACGGTCACGCATGACCTCCGTGACAACCATAACTGCTGATCCCAGAGGCTCTGTTACGTACCACTCTTTTTTCCGCTTGCAAGCAATGACTCCAGGCTGCAGCGACAGATGATGCTGCAGGAAACCGGAGTGCTCTAGTACCCCAGGTAGTCATCACAAAAAGAGTCACGCTGTCGACCCCGAACGACACACTGCCTTTTGCACTACACCTACAGTACAACATACATCAACGATGCAGGCATGGAAGAAGGAAACTGAGGAGAGGCCCTACCCCCTCCGCGCGCTAGGAGAAAAGTGTGGAGGAAATGACGTGGTAGGTTCTCCTTTGCTTTGCTGGTTTTCTTTTTTTTTTCATTTCTTTGCTGTAGTGGCCCCGCCTTTCGGGCCACAATGGCGGCTTTGTTATTGTTCTGTACGCTCACACGTGTTGCTCCGTAGGTTTCGTGCCGTGGCAAAGGCGCCGTGCGGGCAGGTTTGCGTTGGTCTCCGTGTTTTGTAGCGCTGCGTTATCTGGACCGTGCTCTATCGGATGTTGCTGTGGCCAGGTGGGACAGGAGGAACTAAAGTTCGTGAAATGAACGCGCATGCAACGCTGTACGCAATGTACCGCGCCACGGCAATGGCAAAGGACGAAGGAATATCCGCGGAAAATTTTGCCCTCTTTGGCGGAATCATGCTAACGTGCTAACGATTTTTTAGTATTGCTGCGGAGCGCGCGGGTCCGAGCAGCACGGTTGCGCGCAGCGCGGCGTGGTTTCGCGAGAAATGTAATTAAGAGAGGAGAGCTGGCCCGATAGGCGGAGGAACGCCAACTTCCGGCTTCACTTTCGCTTCACGAAGAGTGACGTCAGGGCCTCTCCCGAGTTTCCTTCCACCGTGGATGCAGGCTACTTTCCTGTCCAAACAAGATGGCGGCTGAGCAGGACGTTTGTAAGGCCGTCAGGAAGGTTGTCTGCGCACAAGAAAACGTATACACGCTATCCTACGCCCTTAATGTAAGCTCAGAATGCTTCAAATGCATAAATAATGTGTGCTTTTCTCAACTTCATCGTGTCGCCAGGAGGTGGCGTCACGTCGCAGAAGCGTCTTCCGTACCTCTTCCAGACGGCTAGAAACGTGTTCCATTACATGGCCCCCGAAGCTGTCTCGGCTGTCTCCTTAGCTGTTATGCAGACTGTCTCTGATGCTGGCCAGAATTGGAACACACCCAGCATTGGCGTAACCGGGGGGGGGGGTGAAACCCGCCCCCCCCCCTCTTTTCCACGGAACAGAAAGTTTCAGGAGGTGGGCTCCAAGACAGCGACATGGATGAAACGGATAGCTTGAATGTGAAAGCAAGGCGAAGGCTTGTGACGGTCCGAAAAAGGTTGTCATGTCACCGTCATTATCATCATCAGCCTGGTTACGCCCACTACAGGGCAAAGGCCTTTCCCATACTCCAACTACTCCGGTCATGTACTAATTGTGGCCATGTTGTCCCTGCAAACTCTTTAATCTCATCCGCCCACCTAACTTTCTGCCGCACCCTGCTACGCTTCCCTTCCCTTGGAATCCAGTCCGTAACCCTTCATGACCATCGGTTATCTTCCCTCCTCATCACATGTCCTGCCCATGCCCATTTCTTTTTCTTGATTTCAACCGTTTCGTCACCGTACCTAGAACTAAAGTTTACCCAGTTTCCCCGTAACCGCTGTCGTGTCTATAGCAGTAGCATTTCCTTGCCTTCTCACGTCACTTTTTCCCTATCGCCCCCCCCCCACTCCCCCTGTATGTGAATTGCGAGCGAAGAGTGGCAAGACTGTTATACACTCGTTTCGCGACTGTGTCGGTTCTACCCATTCTCTGCCCCCTCTCCCCCCTCCTTTCTACTATTATATCTTGCTTCCCTCTGGACTTGGGTTTAGTAGAAAAGCAAGCACTGCAATTTGTGCAGTGGTTTTGCGAGGATCAGAGATAATTACAGCTGTCAAGAGGCTAATGTGGTGATCGACGTCAAGGGAGCTCCATAGGGCATTGTACACATTCGACGCGGTGCAAAGGTCCGAACGAGTTTCTCGCGTTGTCTTTCCTCTAGGCCCCACTCCTCTGAACCACCCTCGACGCGGGCAAACTAAAAAAAAAGAAGCTTCGCTCCCTGATATCAAAGCTCTCTGTAATTAAACTTGACTCACTAACCCTATTATGGATTCGTAATTTGCTTAATAATCGCAAACAGTTCACTATTGCTAACTTTTGCTCTGCCCTGTCTGACGTCACCTCTGGTGTACCTCAAGGCAATGTACTCGAACGACTTTTTTAATTTACATTAACGACTTACCGAACAATATATCCTCTTCTGTACGATTATTTGCCGAATGCATTGCATACCGTTCGATTAACTGTTGCGCCGACCACGCGGCACTTCAAAATGAACTTGCACATATTAGTGATTGGTGTGCTACATGGCTCATGTCCCTAAATGTGACGAAGTGCAAAGTTGTTTCGCTTTCTCGAAAAACTGTTAACTCTCACTTTTCTTATCATTTGGATTCTAACACAGTTGACCACACCACAGAATATAAGTATTTAGGAGTGCTCCTTACTCGCGATCTTTCATGGACTAATCACATCACCTCCATTTCAGTTAATGCCTCCAGATCATTAGGATTTCTGCGCCGCAACTTAAGAACTGCGCCTTCACCACCAAGAAAACTAGCTTACATAACTATTGTGTGGCCACAAATTGAGTACGCCTCATGCATATGGTCTCCTCATCAAAAATACCTCACTGAACTCCTGGAGAGCATCCAGAATAGAGCGAGCCGTTTCATTTCAAAAAAATTATAGTAACCAGTGAAGTGTAACCCAAATAAAAGTTGACCTTTCGTTACAACCACTAAGTACTCATCGTGATATTGCCCTTCTACAACCTGAAGAAAGCGTCAACGTCACAAAGGCATCAGTTCAGCTACACCTGAATTTATGGCAACACACACACTTCTGATTTTTCAGCTTTGCCCTGTGCGTTCCGTTTATGGAACGCTCTACCGGATAACATCGCTTGCCAAGCTAAACACAGTGCATTTCACATCTATCAATATGCCGCTTCAACCGCCTAACACGTCTTGCTTCTTTTAATTTCTTTCCTGCATTTTTCTACAATAGAAGAATTTCAGTGATACTAATTTTTTGCTATACTAACTACTGTATACATGCAAAAGCATTTATGTTATGCTATTGTTATTGTGTTTACCGTTTATTGTTACTGCTCTACATATTGTATTTGCTAATGTATTAATTTTCCATGTTTCGCGCACATTCCTTTCATTATACTGGTTTTTTTTCTCGATTCCATACTAATATGCTACCGTATTTCCCCCCTTACACAATGCCTTCTCGAATTTTCAAATCTTGGCGCATGATAGTGAATTGGGACACCCTGTATATATTTATGACCTTTGTGTGCAACTGACAATGTTTCCATCCCTAGTAAATGTTCTAAATTATTAGAAAATTTTACTTTCATGAGTCGTTAGCATTGCTTACTGGAAAGAGAAGCAATACTGAGACATACAACATTCACGTGCATTTCACACGCCATTGATAGACTCTGCCGAAGGGGTCACTGAAGTCCATAGTTTTTTCATGGTAAAAAAAAAGCATGCAAAGCACATTGAAGCATGGTAAACATACAAGAACATATTCATTCTCTAGGCATTGGCTACCCATACCTTTAGAAATAATTTTTAATTGGCTGCCTTCACCTTCTTCAAAAATGTAATAAACTTTGTCATGTGTGTATATTTAAATACATTGTGTATGTGCATGGGGTTTACACTGGAAATTTAAAACAATGTTGAAGTGAGAAAATACCGATGAGGCAGCCACTGCTAGTGCTTCTGATGCGCATCCTCCTATTGTCAGGATTTGCAGAAATAAAGCAAAAGTATGAATTAACAGTTGTCCACGTCTGTGCCAACAATGATTCAGTAAGCTATTAGCCCCAGTAGTTTCAAGTGAAAAAGTCGAGGCAAGTCAAAAGGAACTTCAAATGATGTGGGTGACAAAGCTCTGGTAAAGGCACTTTAGGCGTGTGTGTGTGGGGGGGGGAGTCCTGCCCCCTACCCCCCCCCCCCCCGGGAAACATTGGAGGGGGCTCGGGCCCCGGAGCTCCCCTGTAGTTGGCCCCTGTGGTATGCAGTGAATGTCTTAGTTCTTATTCCATAGGTCCCTGCTCTGGCGTAAGCGAGAGAACATTTAAAGGAAAAACTGATACTGCCAAAAAGCAGTGGCGATGTCCCATGTACAAGGGAGTAAGAGCCAAAATAGTTGTCGATCGCTGCAGTGTTTTAGCCATTACAGAATTAACGGAGACAGTGAAAAAAAATCTGACACTGTTGCTATCGAGGCCAGCGTGCAAATTTCATCTGACAAACACGATGGTGTACTCGCTGCAATTAAGTAGCAGGATAACAAATTGTCCTATGTGAAGCGGAAAGCTGATTCAGCAAAAACAAGTTCGAGCACTAAATAAATTCAAGATATAAAGAACTTGGACATAATAGGAAGCTCAACCTAGAGTTTCATGGAATCCGTAAGACTGACCATGAGAATTTGTTGGAAAAGGTCAATACAGTTGCTGCCTCAATTCAGATGTCAGCTCTAACCAGGAGTGATGCCACGGCAATACACCGTCTACCTTCTAGGCCGGACAAGATACCAGGCATCATTATATCAGTTTGGGACACCTGGCTACATGGCCGTAAGAAGCTAAGGGATGCCAAATCCGACATGATTCAGCAGAACTTGACCAAATAAACTTGAACCCTGTTCTGGGAGGCAAACCAATGGGTGCACAAGAATGACATCCGTTTTGTATGGTGTGCGAATGGTACAGTTCAGATAAGATGCAAGGTTGGTTCTCCTTCCATTCTTGTGGAGAGTGAGGAAAATTTCCCAAGCACAGCTTGAGGTTCCCGTCACGTTTGTACCCATCTTTCTTGAACCATGTTCGTTTTACCAACAGAATTGCATAAACATATTGGAAACGGATATCTGCCTGGCATAAATTTTTTTTTACTTAAATTAACGAATATTTGCCTCTAGGTTTATTTTCACAGCTTGATTTTCAGTTTGACATAATCATGTTAATCGAAACTTGGTACACGAATGTTGACAGTTCATTTTCTCTGCCTGGTTATAATTTTCACTGTGTAAATCATTCAGTTGAGATGGTGTTTGCTTGTAAAAGAAACTTTTCACCGTGAACTCCCCACAGAATTTTGCTGTTCAGAACCCGACATTGAGATGCTGACAGCTGCCCTAAACAATTACATCACCTCAGCCGTGTATCGCCCCCCTCAGGAAATATTTCACAATTTATGGCTCATTTAGAAAACTTTTTTCACCATTTGGCGATGAATAGATATGTAATTGTATGCGGCAGCGATATTAATATTGGCATGCCATCTATCAAAACTTCTACACGAGATGGCGTGTTTGACAGCTTTGGACTACTCAACAAAATTATGCCAACAAGTTACTGTTAATTCATCTATATTAATTGATGTCCTTTCACGAACGTTAATTCTGAGGATGTTAGAGCAGGAACCATTTCATGTGATATTAACGATTACCTACCTATATTTTTAATTACTAAGCAATAAACAAAAAAGAAACTCTCTATATCAATGCATTCTATAACATCCCCTAAACTTGAGAATTTTCGTAAATAATTAACTTTTCATGGAATGACCTTCTATCAGAAAACAACGCAAACATTAGTCAAAACGTGTAAACAAATATATGATCTTAATTTTCCTCGAATTACCCACTGCCCATCAAAAAAATGTTAGGAAGCCATGGATCGTGCGAGACCTGTTATACAAAATGAAAATAATGTAATGTACATTTTTAGCTTGTCACGGCCAAGTATTTAGTACCTTTAAAAAATTCCATAACTGCCTAAATAAAGACATCAAAAAGGCTAGACAGTACTCTGACATTTTTATGCACTCCACTGGCAATTCCACTTTCCCCTGGAAAAATATTAAGTGCTAGGAACACCCAACTCAAATAGGGTAATTACAGAACTTAAAATTATGGCAGTGTTATTAGTGGCAGCCAGTTATATGTTTAATGAATATCTAGTGAACTTAATTTTTGCTAGAACATCTGATGATGCCACATCATACATCAAGGTCAAATGTCCAAGTACTACGTTTTTAAGGCCTACTTCTGAAAACGAGGTCTGCAAGACAATCATGCAGCTTAAATATAGCAAATGCTACTCTGTTTTAGAGCATGTTGCCATGCAATGCGTCGCACCTGCCAATTGTCTCAAAGATAGTTGCCGTGGGAACAACAGATGTTTGCACATAATGAAAATTAGGGTGGCCTAATGGTTCGAGAATTGGGCCGTTGTGCTGGAAAGCAGACATGGGCAAGCTTTATTTTTTCATGCGAAGCATTCCTTGCCCCATTTCATGCACTTTGGAGTAGGTAGGTTCCAGCATTCTTTGGCTTTAGCGAGACATTGACACGATGACAACTTGCACGCGAGGTACGGTACAGTGCCGCCTACAGCAAGCCATAGCACGTGCATGGGCTGTCTCTGGATGTTTACTACACATTGGTCTGCTCGCGTTCAGAACGTTTTCAGACCTTCGAAATTTGTGGGGTCAGCTTGAAATTTAGGGTGGCCCACTGTCAAGCACATACGGTTATCTAAGAGCTATTCAATGGGTTGTTTTGATTTTCCCTAAATTCGTTCAAGCTGCCCTACTCCTGTCACTGGGTACGTGCCACTGTGAGACAGGGTACAAAGCCTCAAATGTAGATGTGTTGCACTTCCCTGTTGTACGTCTGCCTGAATTAGTGCAGTGCAAAAACAAACGCTACAAAATCTTACGTGTTTCTTAGGATAAACATAAAAACTGCACACATTGCACTTAGTCATACAGCATTTAACTGCTCCATGAAACTCCGCTAAACAGGTTCCAAGATTTGCATTGCGTTTGTATATTTTTTGCCAACAGCGATCCCTGCCACCAAGATAACCTTGAGGCAAACCACCGCAACAGCAGTCATGTCTGCAAATAAGTTGCAACATGATGGCCACACTGCATAACCTGCCTACTGCCACCTACCAGCCTAACGATGCACACTACAGTACAAGTGAAGTAGAAACGCGTGTTGTGCTCCATCCACATTTATTGGAGATGACCAAAATGTACACATGGCGGCGCAACCATTCTTGGGGTCCGAGGTTACTGGAAAAGAGAGGGCACAGTTAATTATAATGCAAACAACTTTGAAATTTTTGCCTAAACATGCAGCTAGAATTTACCCTACAATGACTAAACTTTCGATATGGACTTAAGACAGGCAAAAGTGTGATCATTGGTTCCGCAAGCCCCAAGAAGTTGTGTTCTCATACGTAACTTTTTTTTTGTACAGCATTAAAATTGGCAGTAAACCAGTCCTTGCAGCCTATTACTACGACAGTTTTTTTTGCTTGGCTTACAATGCAAGCAAGATTCTGCAGCAGCCACCCACACTAATAATGTTGCATAGCACCTTATTCCAGCTCAGACTGAAATGAATGAGTGCCATAAGTAGGGCATAAGAGCTCAAAGTGAAAATGGCAACCATTACCAGTGAATACACCACAAATATCAAATTTTCAACTCCCTTGTGTGCTCACAAAGAGGGGAAAAAAAAATTTTGTGAGGAGCCGATTCGAAATGTAATGTAGTTGAATGTCACTGCAAAATAAGCACAACTGGCTCACAGTACTGCAACTGCTTCCCAAGATCAGCAAATTTTCCACGTCAGTAAAATCACAATAGGGAGAGCTAAGCATGCCTCGTCAAATAAACATTCAAATTCCAGTTGCCCTGACACATCTTTTACTCCTGACACATCTTTTACAATTTTTTAAATTTAGATAACTAAAAAAGATGGCACCATTTTAACTAAAAAAGATGGCACCATTTAGGTGCTGACAGACGTCAGCCATGTTAATTCAGAAAAGAAACCCCAAACGTCAGAAATTAAGCCAATTAATGACGTATGCACAGAAAATTGATAGAAAACATCGAGTGCCTCAAAGTTACAAAAGCAAGAGCTTGCTTAACGTAAGCAAGCAAAAGAACAACTTGCAACGACTGCTGCAGACCTCAAAATGTACACCCTGGGCCATATTCTGGAAATATCACATTACCACGTTCAGCTGAAAGTAATTAACAGAACCAGCAGATGCACGAGAGAAAAATTTTCTGACAGGCACACATTCTGCAAATGGGGTCAACTTTCTGCACGAAGGCACCCAAAAAATACCTACATCATATTCTTAGCACTCCTTCAAGGGCTCCTAAGTGAATACAGCATACCAGCAAGGCACATGGCAGTATGCTCCAAACTCAAAACACATTGCACATCCGTCCACCAAATATCACTTGCACCTACTGCACGAGTTTCATTTATTTGTTCCTATTGAAATCCCAAATATTTTGTTCAGAGCTACTCACATACTGGAAACAATGGCAGCCTCAGATGATTAGCTTTTAGGGTGCTCTGCTTGTTACCTGAGAGCTACATAACAGCAGTAAAAAAGAGACTGTGGGTGCCTTTCATTTTGAATGGGCTTCAACGCTGTCTTGATACAAAAATACCTGGACTACCACACCCAGTCAGACTGTAAACATAGTATACTCAGTTTCACACATAGCAGGCAACACTACAAAGGCTAGACAAGACCTCTCACTGTTTGCGTCACTGACGCACAAAACACAGTGCATTACAGTAACATCTCATCACAATGAAGTTGAAAGAGGAGCCAGAAATACTTTGTTATATCATTATGGCATGTACTGCACTATGAATCTGGGGATTTCGAGGGGAATTTCACTTTGTTATAACCATTATTTCGTTGCAACAAGTTTTGAATGTGTTAGGTATGCACCATAAAATATGATGGAAAGCTAGGTCTCATACTTTTACATCCCAAAATATGATATATTTATTACATGATTGTTAAGGACCTGCCATGGTAGCCAGGCGGCTATGGTGGTGCACGGATTTGATCCCGACTGTGGCATTCCCGGGGGGTGGGGGGGGGGGGGGGGTGCAGAAACGCTTGTGTACCGTGCATTGTGTGCAAATTAAAGAAGCCTCAAGAAGTCAAAGATCAATCCAGCTGTCGTGCGAACGCTAGCTGCGAAGTGATTTCATTTACATAACATGTCACGCGACCGATTTCTGCATGATCACATACATTACGTGAATATAGCTTTATCAGCATCATCGGATAGGGGTGGAATAGCCGCTGGCCAAAGATACAACATGGACAAGTCGTGCACCCGCGTGTGGAGACATTTTACTTGTGTACTGTATGGAGTTATTTCAACGGGTTATATCTGGATCCCCCCCGGCTATTATGTTTGGGGGGTGCGGGTTATACGCGGAATATGGCATGTTGTTTTGTAGAAAACGGAGAATAAGAAACTACCACGCAAAATGCACCAGTGAGACTTCTACAGCTGCACTACTTATGTAGCTTTCACAGCATTGTCTGCTAGGTACGAAACTGAGTACAAGTGCCTGGGAAGGTCTTGGCTCCACCCGACCTCTCACGTGAAGGGCACCAAGTTGTCTAGCTCACCCGGTGAATTGCCTGCTACTGCATCCCACCAATATGTATACATGCTCCAGCCACATGGTACACACCACTGAGTAAGATGGCCTGCCAATTTGCAGCATTTCAACTAATGTCCTCCAGAGGCAGGCTTCATCAAGCAACACACAGGTGGCACTGAAATTTGGGGCTACTAACCCCAGCAACAGTTGCACACAGCTGCACCTGTGCCCTTCGGCAACACTAATAATACTACAAGCTTTTGGTGCAGCAAAGGACCTTTAGAACTTCTTCCAGCTGGGTCATTTCATGCGAAACGTCCTAGACCCCAAAAGTGACCTTCGATGCCTCTTTTGAAAAACATTTGGCTAGTTGGCGATTGCGTGAGTGACGTTTCACCGAAGTATTTCTCTCTACAATAATTTTTTGCCCCTGTAAGCGCTTTTTGAAGTTTATGCAAACAAGCGAAAATTGGGTAGACGTAAATTTAAAATCAAGTGTGAAACGAGGAACAATGACAAATTTTAAAGAGACACTAAAGGCAAATAAGTCAAGATAAAGTGATAGATTAGTGCTTGAGAATCCCTAAGTCATCTATATTATTGCAAACAAAGCCTTAATAATCGAGAAATTGAGCTAAATGGTGGATATGGGACATTCAAGTAATTGTCCGAAAAAAGCACTCTTCAGTTAAATTCTGTTACTAGTATCACTTCTACATCCTGCACTATGCTGGGATCAGCAGAAAGTATGAAGTCAATTTCATTTCTTGTTTCACCATTAGGGCTTTTCCAGGTCCACTTTCTGTTGCTAAGCTTCCTGAAAAAGGTGTTATTTGGAAGCTTATTATTTTCTGCGACCTCTACCAGCGTTTCTCCTCTAGCGTTACTAGAATCAACGCCGTAATTGCCAATTGCTTGTTCACCAGCCTGCTTTTCCCCCACTTTTGCACTGAAGTCGCCCATTACTACAGTATACAGAGTTTGCACTTTTCTCATCGCTAATTCAACATCTTCATAAAACTGATCTACTTCCTCATCATCGTGACTCGATGTTGGAGCGTAGGCTTGTACTACCTTTAATTTATACCTCTTAAGTTTGATTACGACTACAGCTGCCCTCTCATTAATTTGTAGAATTCGTCTATGTTGCCCGCTATGTCCTTATGGATTAGGAATTTTACCCCGCATTGCTTATCTAGGAGACCTCTATAGCAGAGGACACGTCCATCCTAGGCCCTCCTAGGCCAGCCTAGATTCGAGAAAATATGGTATGCCATACATGTTGCAGAAACCATGCATATCTCTTGGCCAAACACATGCATGCACAGTTGCATGTTGCACTCTTAAGCTTCATAGCTACACGAGGTGCTCATGAGTTATGTGGCACACACACCACCATCTATCTGCCAGACACTCCTCTCCTCGCTGGGAGTGCAATGCTCCCGTACCATGTAGGAAACAAAGGCAGCACATTAAGGCTATGCTAGCTTTGGCAGACTACAGTTCACACGAAGACCATAGGCAGTACAATGTTTCACGACGTCAAGCGGCACACTTAATTACAGTGAGGTGCCACACCAATAGGTACAAGCCATGCAAGAGTGAAAAATGCCAGTGGCTGCTCAAGAATGTGACCACTGCAGAATATGGTCCAAGATGAAAGCCACACCAGAACACCACTGATGCCATGCTTTCTTTTACACCATTTTACCTACCACAGCACTGTATTACAGTGGAACCAAATTGCAAAACCCAATCAACCAAGTAAAACCACTGAACTTATTTCTTTTTTTTTAACATAAGCGTTTTATAGGAAATAGCCCTTACAGGTACGACTTTATGGATTGTAGACCACGTTGAGTTCAAAGCAACCGTGCACTTAGATTGATGTGCCTATTAAAGAACCCCTGGTGGTCCAAACTATTCCGGAGTCCCCCACTACGGAGTGCCTCATAAATCCTGGTTTTGGCACGTAAAACCCCCCAATTCTTTGAAGAAAGGCCTGGGCCTGGGCAAACATTTTGCACACAGTCCTGGCTGGTTTAGTAAACTGAGCAGCACTGTACAAAAGTCTAGGTGAGCGGCAAAGAGGTGATGTAATCCACTGGCAACTTAAAAATAGAAAATGCCATTTGGACAAGTAAAATCAGAGTCCTTACAATGCAAACTACTGCCACCACTGCTAGGATTGCCCAATAATCGAGTGGATAAGCACAATCACAGCCTTTTGAGCTCCTCTGCTCATAATAATTAGAAAAGTTGTCACACTAAAGCTTTAAAGGTTCAAGACAGCTTCAATGTGCCACACTAAGAATAAGGCAGGCTCAAAAGTCACAAATTGGCTAAATGAAGCTTTTAATCTTGCCGAGCACACAGCAATAGTTCAGTTCCTTGTAGAGGGGCGGCCACAGTATATACAGTAGAACCCTGCTAATACGTTTGTTATACATTTTCAAGGTTATAATGTCCCTGAAGCCCGGCCGTAGCAAAGTGCTCATAGACACCTACGTATTCGAATCCACTATGAGATGCTGCCATCCCTGAAACATTACCACTGCATCTACATAACCGAAGCTAGTGAAGCCTAGGCGATTGTCACCAAATGCACCCTAAGCCCAGAAAAAGCCAAGCCAGGCTTGCAAAGGCTGCATTCATTGTTTGTAGTGAGAGTTCTGTGCGTCCAGCATAGTTCATTTACATGTAAATAGTGACATGGTCCTAGGCAACCTCAAGCAGTTTCAGGCGATGCTAATTCCACCCTTGATATCCGCACCGACGAGGGTGGTGATTATACAAGGGAAGTGCTAGACAATGACTTGCGATGAAACCCACTATCACTCTGCTATCCCAACTTGGCCGACTTCTGTTATGTTGCCAGGAGATTAAGATTCGGTGTATGCATTGACTGTACTTTTGCTATGTGCAGCAAAAGCATGACAATGGTCTAAAAACGAACTGATCAGGTCTCACAGATATGCGCATGCAGCAATGCACTGAAAAACTTGGGCTGTATTTTCGGTCAATCACTATCAAATATACTTTCCATTTCGTTGCACCAGACCTGCTGATGGGCACAGCACTGTGCCAAGAATGCCATTGCTCATAGATGCCGATGTGCCTAGAGCTAGTCACGAAGGTTAAAGGGGCCCCGGAACCCCCCCCCCCCCCAACTTTCATCAGTCAAGGAATACTTTGCCACAAGCAGTACTTCAATGTGTTTAGCAGAAGCATAGTCATTTGTAACCAAAGGCCAGGTATGATCCCCTTTGCAGTGCTCCCGCTCCTTCAATGCCTTGCACTGCAAAGGCTACGGTGAAGCAGGGCATGCCCACATTGCTCTGCTTACTTAACGTCACTGTGGTGTACAGTTCAAATTTGATTTTGCATGTTTGCGTAGACACCAGTACTTTTGATTTTTGCGCACAAGACCCGCCAAATGCAGTTGTCCTCAGCGAGCCGCAGTGCGCTTAGCCAGCACTCGTCACAGCAACCCAGGATGGACACAATATCCACAATACGTAGCAGACTGCAGCTACATGCAACTGCCGTGAGTATGAGCAGCCTTTGCTTTGTGCACAACAGGGCTTGAGTGCACGCTCACGTTCATATGCTCTAGTCTGGTCATGCTACATGGTGTGGACCGGCTTTGCCCTGCACCAGCTGGACCAACGGCTAGTAGCCACATCCAACTTGCGCATTTTGAAGCGCTATAATACCGTATTCATTCAAATCTAGGCAGATAGTTTTCTTCAATCATATACCGAACTCTAGGGTAGGCTTAGATTCGAGGATTTTAATAAACACGTCAGTTTGTAATTGAAAATGATAAATGTGATGCATAGCTAGCGCCATCTAGAAAAGTCAGTATCGCTCTCGCTACTAGCCGCGCCAGTAGCCACCTAAAGTACACGAGCGATGTCGTCAATATCGCAATGGCACCAAACAAGCGATGCCACTGCACTGACGCTTTTAATCAAAAAGTTGTGCTAGCCGGAGAGGCATCGTCAAACGTTCAAGCCGGGCAGGACTTCAGCATCGACGAGAAAAACTTCCATCGTTGGAGGGGGCAATAGGAGATGCTTTTTGCGTTTGCCACAACGAGGAGATGACAGTGATAACAGAGGAGTTTTCCCCCACGATCGCGGCGCATTTCGACGCGTACAAGCTGTGCAGCACCGTCAGTGCATGCGTAGGCATGCGGACGTGAGCTTGTGCGCGACCTCAAGTGTGCGAAGCTAGCAGCGATGACGTAGAATGAGCTTGGCATGTTCATATTAAATGCTGTTTTCATTTTGTGAACGCTGCCCTCAGTTTTTTGTTCGACCTACATTTGAGGTAAGTTTTTTTTATTTTCTTCTGGCTTCGAACATTCGGGGTAGGCCTAGATTCAAGTAAATACGGTAGCTCAATATGAAGCGAAGTCTGGCCAGACATCTAGCCAACAGCGGCAAGGAGCGAGCGTGCATGTAGTCTGACCTTATGTTTCACGTGGTTTGAGGCTAGTTGAGTGTTCAAAACTAGTTTAAATTACAAGACCCAATGGCTACGCCACACCAATCAGCAGGGTGGCCAAATTAGTATGGAGCAGCCGTGCGTGAGCAAACAATAGTCGCTTTCTTCCCGAAGTAAGCAATCCTTACTGAAATTCAAAAGCAGAGTTTTGCTTATTTTAGCTTGTTTATTAAACTGCATCAACAAATATATACGGTAACAGTAGGAAGAAGTGCACTGATCCAAACACCCTTCATGACTGACGCCAGCTATTGACCAACGGCAGTCGGGTATGAGAATCCGCTACATTATGAAATAAAGCAGCCATGAAAGAGTGAGGAGAAGACTTCTGTTGAAAAGAAAGCGTTTGAGAAGAACATGGCCGCACGGTCCACTTGCGAGCTCGATGCGCTGCACACGACTGCAAAATTTTGCTGATGTGTTCACGGCAGCATACGCTATCCGCGGAGCTTTTTTTCACCAAGCCTGAGGGGTGGTTCGGGACCCTTTTAATCTATCCTCGAAAATGATCATCTAAGAATAATGCACGTTTTTGGTCACTTGTGAAATCAGCCAATTTTTTTCCCCTGCGAAATCTGATTTTATGGACTTTTACGCAGCCCTGGTCAAGTCCAAATGTTCAGGTGGCAGCTGGAAATATTTTAGAGGCTAAGCTGTGCAATGTGTGTTATGTAACACCACATATGCATTTTTCTTGCACCTATGTGACAAACGTATTAGAGGGGTTCTACAGTATTTAGAACACCACACAACCATACAGCTCCACAGTTGAGTTTGCATACAATGCACTGAAGCTGTGCCAAATATCTTAAAAGGAACTTGCCTAGTTTCTCAAAACAGACATGCACAAAGCCCACAGAGAAGAAAATCATTTGATACAATACGTGGCATTGAGAGAATACCCTCGACATTTGGCATTTCAGCAGCATACCCAAAAACACATCCAGCCAGTGCAAAAAGCTGAACACAGCCCACTCATTGCTGAAAGAGAAGATAAAAGCAGCAGCAGCAGCAGTTGAAAAAGAGAGAGAGAAGGTGGCAGACACCTTGCAAGCACCACACCAGCCAAAGCCAATGAGAGAGCAGAGCGAGCGAGAGCCCCATTAGCGCTGCAAGACAAGCAAGAGAAATAAGTGTAAGCAAGAGATGGTGCACCCACTGCAGTTTTTCAAAGTGGACTCAGCTCCTTTATAACCCAAGTGCCAACATGTCCTCCAAGCTTAATTTAGACCAGGCACTTCGAGCCCAACAACAGCTTACACTAATAAAGTGCCAAACATGCACAGTGCAAGGAAGCCCAAATGTGCACACACAACACCCAACATAGAAGATTACAAAGGAGCTGGTTTATTTCATTTCGCAGAGTGCAAAAAAACATCATCAGGTAACAGTGACAAATGGCCAAACTGAATTGGTAGCAAATTTACTATTACCGTCATTGTCGTTCCCAATTATAACTGTGCCAAAGCAGGCAAGGAACCCCAATATTCACAGCAATATTATCATGTTTAAATACCACACTGAACAAATTCACATACAAAAGAGTTGTCACCATAATTAGTGAGTAAAATCCGACCGAGAAAAAAAATTACATAATTCCGAAACAGTGTACCAGAGACAACAGCTGTTCTTACTTAAAGTCGTACTGTTCACATACTTCTATACTGTAAAGACCTGCATTCTTAATTTACAACAGACTGCTTTCTTTCTTACCCCCACATCTCAAGTCTTCTGAAAATCACGAATTATCTCATTTACAAAAGTTTCTAATTAGCCCGTGTATCGAATCCTCCATTTAATCAAAGCAACTTCACTGAACAAGCATATTCAGTCTCATTTCTTTTGCAGCTTAAGGTGAGCACCAGCAGGATCAGCACTAAGCCATCTAGCATTCCAGCTCATTGTCGAAGTCTGCTAGGTGCACTCCTTCCACATACATGGTTTTTCACAAATGCAGTCATTCAGTAAAACTGGCGCTTTTCAATGTTTTTAAGCAAAGATTTGTTCACTAAAATTACAGAAGGGAACTCTGGTGCTGTGGACATTCAACCACCATGGGAATGATTGTTAGTAGATGTATTTTACTGCTAGCTGCACCGCATATCCTCAGACCAGTTGGATATTTTACGTTCACACTAACTCCCTTTATCAAGCAGATTACACCTGAACAGAAACCTGTGCATTCCCTTTACAGGAACCGCAGCCTAGTCCATATTTATCCGATTCTGTGCACACCCAACTTTTATAATAAAACAAAAGCAGTGTGCCTTCAACTTTCATGATCACAAAGCAAATTAAACATGCAGCATTTACCTTCACAGAATGGAAACTTGTGAATTTGCGTGCCATCTATGGCATTCTTAATTTTGCATTTCTTGAATGACCCCATGACTATGATTAAAAGAATGATGATCCATGCACTTCACCAGCCAATCCAGTGATGCACACATATCCAGAATGACTAAACATGCAACATGGACCTGTTGCTTGCTAGCTTAGCATGTAAAATAACATCTCCTGTACAAGCTTTTGTAATGAAAGTGTAATGCCGTTGTTGCCAGCCCGATCGGAAATGTCACTCATAAAGAGGGGGATGAGGCTGTTACCAAATGCCGCCAAACACGGTTTCAGTCTCGTATCGGACTAATGTACCGTATTCACTCTATTGTAACGCACGCCCATTTTCTGTGGGTAAAAAACCTCGATTGTAATCCACCCCGATTTGCAGTGACTTAACAAAATGAAAAGTCCTTTACAGTTCCGTGCACCTCATTCTTTGATACAGAAAGACAATTTTCATTTGGAAGAACACAGATTTACTCCCAATGCACTTAGGTTGTTCGGAGCACACGTTCGGTTCCGCTGCGCACAATTGGCCTACGCCGCGCCTACATAAGTCAAGAGCATGCCATCGATTGCACTGCACGCAATCAGCGTAGGCCACGCCGACTTCGTCAGCCGTGCGAAGTTGGCGCAGTCTAGGTCAATCACTCGCAGCACAACGGAACGCGCACTCTGAACAACGATGCCTGATCATGCCCCAATTGTGGCGCAGTAAATACTCACTTGAAGCTTCACACAAAGCATTTATTTATTTGGCTGAAAGTACTGCAGCAGTGTAGCCTGCTTCTTATTGGCAGCCACGTGCTTAAACACAGAGACCTCAACATAGTCTAAACGATCCACAAGTGATAGGCCGCTGCCCTCCATTGTGCCACAGTAGCAGCGTAGAAGGGCCAAAGTAGCTGCTACAGCCTCAGTTGAAATCTGGAGCGAGGCAACACCAGCGCTTGCAGGACCAACCTCGGCAGCGTCTTCATTTGGCCGCTGCTTCTGCTGCGATCTCTAAGTCTGTCAATCGAAGCATTTTGAAACACCGTCAATAAGAAAGTATTAAGTGGCATCTGCCCTGGGGTCTACGAGTGTGCCCAGTGAGCACGGCACTGAGAAGGAGTCACTGTGGCAAATGCAATGCGTCGTGCTGAACTAGCCAAGCCCCTGCACGCGTACGCTGCTACGTTTGAATGGCGTCCTCAGCGCGATCTATGTGTGCAGCTATAGTGCGCAGCAGTCGGGAACGCATATCGCGCCACCGCTATCTTCGAGGATGTTGCGGGAAAGCTCACCACCTGTCAAGAGAGGGCACATGGTCTGCGGTGGCAGAGTTCCAATACATACATTTTACCTCCCGACCACGTTCGAAATAAAAAATAAAAACTGCACGAGATTTTTCAGGTCATACAGAAAGTGTTCGATATACCAAGGTTTGACTGTAGTAGTAAATTTGTAAACATTTGCTTACTTACTAAAATAACCACGGTGTCACACGCGCACAAGCAAACCTGAACCCGTCTTGCTCGATGACCACGCAAACTGGCTATCAAAATGCTGGAATGAGGAAGTGTGGTAGCAGGAGCAAACAAATTGACCTTTGTGCTGCCTCTTGCTCGTATGCGAACAACGTGACAAAGCACAGCGCGGTGCACATTTAGACACATAAGACTCTGCCTCAATTGCAGATCGCTTTCAAGATAGGGGCCACACCAGAGTAAAACCTATGCTTCTGTTTGCGCCAGTCCCACACGCAAGTCCTCAGAAACTCCAAACGCCAGTGATGCGGCCAAATTTCCGCCCATCTCCGCACCCGTGATCACTTTCCTGGCGGCCAAATTTCCGCCCATCTCCGCACCCGTGATCACTTTCCTTTTAAGGGGGCACCCAGGTCTCAGGGACCGCAAATTGGCCAAAAAGTTGAAGCTTCAATTTTTATTTTTCGCGTTCCTGCTGCATTTCTGTGCCTATCTATGAAATTTGGTTGCAAAATACCAAGAAATTCTTCCGTTATCGTGATCTAAAGATGCGAATCCGCAAGTGTTGCCTTTTAGATTGGGAACAAAATGCGTCCAATTTTCATCGCACATAACTCTGTAACTACACGCTCTGCCAGCGCCATTTGGGTATCATTCAAAAGCTGATGTTTCTGGCCTTCTTTATTCATCGGTGGGCAACATAGCCGGCGCTGCGGTCACGAAAAAACTAAAGAGAAAGACATTTGCAGTGCACGCTAGAAGACATTTGCGGTGAATGCTATTATTGGCCAGTTTGAGCATGTGACCAAGATGGCAAGTCATGATCGACTTCAAGGGCCGCGACCGCTCAAACGACGAAAACAGCCGCCATTTTGTCTTAGTCTCACAACTGCGCCGAGGAAATGCTCGAGCTCCGACAGTTTCGTTCCATGAATCGTTACAGGCGGAAACGTATGAGACAACAAACTTCCGAAGCGATTCCGTCGTCACAGTCGGCACAGGATACCTGGCAGCTCGGCGCTGAAGTCGTACCACCGCCGAACATCGACGCCTCAACTGCTTTGCTGGACCACGCATATCCACACACCAGTTACACTCGCATAAGAATTGAACATGGCTGTCGTAACTGAAGAGGAAGTGGATAAGATAAGAGCACATGAGAAAGCTATGCTCGACAAGATTGCATCTACGACGGCCACGGAGCGAAAGATAAACTCTGTTTTGTTGAAGATCCGACTGCTGATAGTGCAACAGGCTTGGTCGCGAAGCCCACCACTCTGTACGTTGTGGTTAGAATTACAGCATTGAACAATCTTCTCGGCGTTTTCTAGCGTAATACTTGCGGTGGTTCTGCGTAGCAATCAGGATTACAGTCTCGCTACTAAACTAACTGTGGTTTGCGAGATCTGCGATGAAGTTGCGTCGGGACGGAGCTCGCGGGGAATTGAGGGCCAGAAAATGTGTAATCCTTTTGAAATGAACATACTCTCAGTGCACACTATGTCGTTAACCGGCAATGGCCAAACGGCCATGAATTATACCTAGTGCCTACTGATGGCCTTTGGTGCCATTTCTTCGAACTTCTTTTCAATATATCAGTTGGGAAATGTTTTTTGTTGTTTTCTCAAAACCACAATTTTGGTGATGATACGTTTTGGAGGTGCATTACCTCTGCGTTTACTTGTGCTATCACTGTAATTCCTTTTTTTCCAGAAAGGCAAAGCTGTGTAGAGTGCAAATAAACGAAATAATGTTGCATTTGTTAAAAAAAAAATTTTATGTTTTTTTAGCAGTTAGATGGATTTCTCTCACTGAAGTTTGCAATATTCTCATTTGATATAAAATTCTACACTATACTTGCTTATTTGCATTCTTTGTTAGTTCCAGATCATTTTTGTATGTTGATATTTATTATGCCACCTATAGTTTGGTAGACAGCTCACCTCCAAGCAAATTATGCAATAAAGCTCAATTCCTTCAATTTCTGGAAAGTTACTTACTCTGCAAGAAAACTGGATATATATTTAAAACTAGCACATTTAAATACATAAACTCAGCAAGTTTCATCAAACTGACAAAGAATTAAAAGAAGTTTTCAGGCGCAGGGTCCCCCTTAATTGAGGCATCACCATAAACTCTGCATGTCTTCACAGTTGGCACTTCCATGCTGATAGAGCAGAGAAAACAGAAAGCCAGACGGTGGACCAACCTAAGCACACGTACTACCGCACACGTAGAAAGCTATAGCAGCTAGGCTTGAAGTGCATACGAGGCATCCATTTTGAAATGCCGATGGCAATATGGTAACGCAGATTTAGGGTCGTACTCTATTCTAACACGCACATAATTTTTGCACCCATTTTCTCGTTAAAAAAAAAAAAGTGGGCGTTAATTCGAGTAAATACGGTACAGGCAATTTTCGCACACATCTTTTCTTTTTTTATATAAGTGTATCAGAATAAGGTAGATACAGCATCCCTCAGTATTACTCCAAAAGCTTGTGCTAACTAACCATACATACCCGTGCAGTACAGTGAAATTGTGATATAATAAACCTACACACCTTAGTTTTTATCTCAGTTCGCATATTTTCGTTCGTAAGTGCTCTTTGCCATTCGCTATCCGGATGCACCAATCATATGTCTTACTCATATAATTTAATAATCATATAATTTTCTCTTACAAAACAAATTCAAACGTAAGAGCAAATTCCAACCAGTAGTGATACCGGACATACAATTAGCAAGGGCTGCTGGCAATACAGCATCCCTCAGTATCACTGCAAAAGCTTGTGCTAACTAACCATACATACCCGTGCAGTACAGTGAAATTGTGATATAATAAACTTCAGGGGTCCACGGTAAATTGTTCGTTATTCTAAAAGATTGTTATAGTGAAAGCCCCAAAAATAACCATTCCGCCCATCAACCCATCAGTTCATAAGTTGTCACCATATGAGCTGTGCACGAAAATGTTGCTGTTAGCTCTTTGCACGCGCTGTTGCTATTTTCCATGGATTCCGCCAATATGCACCACCGAAGCACTGAATAATAAGAGTGACGCATGCAAAACAGACACTGAGAAAACTACCGACAAAAAGGTAGCTCTATGTCGCCTCCAAAGTGCAATGTTTCTTGCTTTTTGTTTGTTTTTCACATGCCGCGGAGCGGACACCGCAACTGCCTCGCTCAAGGCGGACACCTGAACTATGTCAAAGCGCAAGCAACACCGTTTGGAAAGTGCAAAGTGCTGTACTTGTCTGCTGCGCTTGGTTATGTGTGAGCACTTAGCTTTTATAAGAGATGATGGCAATATTTAGACTTTGCAGAATAAAACAGTGCAGTTAGACTTGTGTTCCTGTGTCCTGTTCATGTGCTTTCTGGAGAATACAGTGATCCTCAAGAAAGCCAGGAAGAATCCTGCACTGTGCCCACCCCTGTAACCAACAGACAAATTGCATTTCGCTGCCACTGGGAAAGTGCAATGATTATGTGGTGGCAAGGTTTGAGGCTGAAGAGCTAGCAACAAGATCTGCGAGTCCTTACATATTGAATCAACGCTTTGTAAAATTAATGTTGTGCACATCGTTACAAAAATCAACACTGCCATTGCAATCATAACCACAAGCTGGGAGGACCAACAGAGGCCATTATTGTACAAAACTAAATAATCCTAGCTACTTGAGAGAGTACACCAGCCAAAGTGCACAAGTCACAGTGTGCACCGAACAAGGATCACCTGGAGCTTACCTTCTTTCCACTGGCTGCTCCAACCTTGGCCTTCTTTGTTCCACGAACCTTCTTCATACGGTTCTTGCGTTCCTTTCGCTGTTTGCGACCTGTTCTGCCTTTCTCACCAAGCCCATTCTGCAAATGAACAATAGTTTCATTGAAGCACGGAGCACATCCCCATATAGATTTGTGGAACAAAACTGCAGCATACGAAGCATTTATTCATGAACAGTATTCATAAAAATCGACACAGAAGAAATATATCCAGCAGTAGGAGTAAGCATGAAATGCTTCTGACAACAGCAATCTGTTGGGTCGTCCACAATTGGAGGGAACGTATTACAGTAAAACCTCGTTTAACCGTACCAGCTTAAACAGTAGTTTCGTTTAAAAAGTAGTAAGGTCAAATCCCCGACTCAGCGGCCATTTAACATAATGTGTTTTGTATCCGCATAAACTGTACCAGCTTATTGCATACGGATCGGTTAAAAAGTAGTGTTTCCACTTTTCATCACGCAAAACATGGCGGTGCGTCGTCTCCAGTTCGGCAGAACAACAAGCCTCAGAGATCGGAACAACGGCCTCCAAGTGCCCCGCGCGTTTGCACGTGAAGCCACATCGACATCAACATCATTTCGGCGCTGTGCCAGAGAGCGTTCTTTATTCTATGAGAGAGCGTTGTGGAGTCGTGCAACAAAGGACTCGTGTCATGCCGAAGCTCGAATAAAAAAGAAACCGGGTGCTCAGCATAGAAGGAAAGTTAGACATCGTTCGTGCTATTGAACGTGACACGAAGTCGACGCAAGAACAGTAGCCGCCCTTCGTGGCAACTTCACTGGAGTACTCGCCCACCTGTCCCAAGTGAAAATGCGTGTGCGCTCAGTTTTTTATTCTGGCCCCAGCAGATCTCCTCTCAGGTCGTCACAACCTGCATTCACAGCTATCACAGCCAACCCTACTATGATAACGATTTGTTATACAGCACGTGGGGTGTAGAGACATTGGAAGCGGTGAGATGCGAGTAGCGTTTCACTCGGATGGCATCCGGTGCTGCCCACCAGCTCGATTTAGTTTCAATTTCCTGTCGCCATGTTGAAACACTACACTATAGGAAAACAACACGTATCATACCATAACTATTAGTGTGGTGCTTTGCATTACGTAGATGTCAACTACTGTTCAGTGTCAAATTTTTTAGTTACTTCTGGTCATACATTTTCCTGGTTATTACATTTTCCCCCAAAACGTATGAACGAGGTCCTACTGTACTTCCCTACTTCCTGAGCACAAAACTGCTCTGGGATAGTCGGAAAAGAACTCTTAAGAACAGGAATTTTCAAAGTGAACTTTCAGCAAGCATATGTATCATGCAATCCCTTGTGCATTATAGCGTAAAAACCCATGTATAATACGAAACTGACTATAATAAGAGGCGAAATTTTCTGGACACGAAATGAAAAAGGAAAGTTTTATCCACCTATAATGCAACTGACGAAAGCTCTGGGAAAACATTCAAGGGGGGACGCGGCCCTCGAAAACAGAAAAATAGCAAAAAAGTTGAGTTTTGAAAAACCATATTTTTAGGTTGTATGTCTCAAACTACCTGTTCTGTAATATCAGCACCTAATTCAATCGCAAAGTAGGAAAAAAAAAAAAACCTCCACTTTTGAGGCCACCGCAGCCCACAAAACACGCGTAAATGTTGAAATGAAGTCAAACTTCGTGCGCACGCCATTCCCGGCCTATGCGGCCTGCCTGCGCCATCTTGGTGTCGTTTTGACCGTGAATTCCTCGTGTCTGTTTTCCCGCCTTGCAAAATGGCATCGTCAGCGCGGTTGAGGCGTTATTGGAGTTTTCCTGTGATTCGATGCGGAGCACTGATTGGCCTGAGCAGCGCGTTCAAATCCCACGGGCTAAAGCGCGCCTGCCATTGGTAGCTGCGCGGGCGGAGGCGGCTGCTCCTTTTGATGCCGCGCCCGCCACGCTCGCATCGTTGCCCCTTGCTCCGTCCGCCTCAACATGAGCTTGCAAGCTGCTCATCGCCTTGCGCTATCTTTTAGATTATTTTCTCAACTTTTTTTCCCCCTAGTTCTTTGCTGCACGCGATGCCGGCAAAGCCCAAGACTGCAGACGTTTGGTGCGCGGGAGCGCGATAGGAGTCTTGTACGAGCATCGAACTTCCGATCGTCCGCAGCGAGTGCCGACTGTGCTATCGGCTGTCGCCAGTCCAAAATCCGACACATTGAGTGTGCCTGGAGCCGCAAGAGTTAATTATAAGCTCCGCAGGAGCTTTCTAATAAAAAAACACGTGTTCAACTTTAAGGCCTGTTTTCTCGGAATGGATTTTTTCGCTAGTAGTGGTGCTGGGGAAGGCGATATCACAAGAACCGCTCTTCAGATTTGTATGCCTTCTTTTTTTTATTCTGTTCCTGAATTACTTTTCCAGGGGGTAACAGGCTTCTTTTTTTGAAAGCTGGTGCAGTTAATTTATATTAAGCAATTAATTTTTGATGAATGTGGTCATTACTGGCTACATCAAATTCAAAGTTTTAAAATTTTTTGGAGGGGAAATTAAAGAAACGGGCTCTTTAGCCCCCTGGGATAGCTATCAAGGGATCATCACAGTGAATTTCAGCTTCCTGTGATGTCCTGGCATTTCTCCAGGCTCTTCCTCAGGCATATACATGAGCCACCTAGTTAGACCTCAATAACTCTGGAACTAATAAACATCTTCATGAAACTTTGCAGTTCCTCATAGTTCGGTGGTGTGAACGTACCCTGAAAGTTTCATCCGGATATCTTAAAAAATAAAGTTTGGTCCCCAGGGTAGCCTTCCCCCTTAAATCAGACTCCGCACTTCTATCACTGCCATCTTCAGCTGTGCTTTCTTCAGACAGTTCCTTGCCCGAAAAATCTTCCCAGAGCTACTCATCCTCTGTGCCATTGAGCGCATTCGGGATGCCGATGCCGCACTTCTTCGAAGCACCATGCACAAGCTCCTCTGGTATGCTCACCCATGTATCTACGATCCACTTGCACAGTGTGGCTGGCAATTCCCGCTTCAGCTGCCCAGTCGGCATTACTGCAGGCTCGGCTCGCCCAAGCACATCCAGCCTGTCTAGTACCACTTGACCACGTCCTTGAAGGGCTTGTTTACGCAAACAGCTAGAGGCTTCAGCTGAGACATTCTACCCGGGATAACGACGAGTTCAGTGCCGGGCCTGAATTGCGCAACAGCCTCTTCACTAAGTCAAATGGCAACAAAACGTGTCCAGCACAGTGTGCTGTGCCGGGCTGGATACACCACACGGATTTTACCCAGTCGAGCACAAGATCTTGTTCATCCAGCCCTTTTCTTATGGCACCTCACAGTGCCATTTTTCGGCAGCTCTTCCCCTTTCAGCACTATCTCGCACTTGAAGACAACATAGGGCAGGAGCTTGCAGCCGTCTGCTGTGCACAACATGGCGGGAACTCATGTTTTCTCATTGCCAGTGGACCGGACACTAACTTTAGAGCTATTTCTTGCACGGTGAGGGGCGATGGCATGTCCAGATAAACCGAAGTTTGGTCAGCACTGCTGATTTGCCCTGGCTGGAAGTTCTTGGACTTGTGCAACGAAATAACATGGCGCTAGAAGCCACAAGCAGCACAATGATTCAGGCAGCTTTTATGAAATCGAAGTTCGCCGGCATAACGAAAATTCAACATGGCACATGTAGCAATAGATCCAGTGCTTGCTCGCTTTGAAGGCAGAGCTCGGTAGCCCCTTTTCTCTGGCAAGCTCGCTAGCTTTTGTCTGCATACGCTCCACACTCACAGCTAAATGCGCGGCTTGCTGTTGTCGTACGAACTCTGTCAGGGTGAGTTCAATTTCCGGGAGTGTCCCATTCTTCAGGCCATGAAAGCTTCTTCCGGTTCTGCTGCATGCGAGAAGGGCTTCCTTCTGTCGTCGCCATCCATGAATGCTTCCCTCAGAGACGCCAAACTGTCTACCAGCCGGACTGTTGCCAATGTTCTCTGCAGCTAAAATTACCCTTCTCTTGAAAGCAACCAAGTGCTGTTTTTGCGGCCCATTCAAAAAAAGTACTTCCTGAAGCAAGGCACATGTGCTGCCAAGGTAGGCACTTAGCAATAAAGAAACGATGCCGTAGTCACACAGCAACTACGAAACCAAAACGGAGTCCAACTTTCAAACTGAAAATTTTGCTCAATACGCATATAGTACAAAGCGGAAATTCGAGATACTAATACTAAGAAATCCTCGTATTATATGCGGGTTCTTACGGTATATTGCACATTGCCTTCAACCTTTTTCAAATAGGCTTGTAGAGGTGATTACGTAACATATTCATCCAAGAGTTAACGGGGGAGACTGCTCCTTGAGCCCGAAAATTTTATCAAATATTATTTTGCAGTCTTTTGCGCCAGGTTGGTGTAGAGCATTTATTTTTGCTTGATTCGACCCTTGTATCACTCCGATTTAGCCTTTGCCAAATCACCACGACCATATCATAAATCATTTTTCTTTGTTTTTATTAAAACAGTATTTCTGACGGTGTCACAGTTATGGAGTGATCATATCTCTGGCTGTTATCCTATTGCAATATAATTTTAACTTTTTTCTGCCAGGAAGGTAGACAATTAAGAGTGCTGTAATAATATGAACAATTATTACAAACACCTTCATAAGTAATTATGTGTCCTGGATGTGACTATGGGCTCTTTAAACAGTTTGAAGTACAGGCAGTTGCCAGAGATGATCGAGAGGCTTTGCCAAACCAATTCCAGGCTAATATTTAGGCTGCCTTGCGACCCCAACAGAGTCAGAAAAAAATGGCACAACCATACTATGTGCTCTATGTTGGCATATGGCTTGATGCCCTGGCAGTTCCCTATAGCATGCCAAATTGAAAAGCAGAGGTACCAAGAGAACCCTACTGACCAGGAGACCACATATTAAAATCCTGACACAATTTACTTCAGGTCAACTGGTTCCACAAGTTTGAGGCTAATTTTCTGGAGTGTCTTTTTGTGTCAGCCACTTTGCTCGTGGAAAGCATAGCAGAATGATGGGTGGACCAATTTTGATACCGTTTTTGTTATAGACCATACTGTACTGCACACATCCTTCAAAATTTTTTTCAGACCTAGATTATTTTATTATTTAACAATTACTATGGTATATTACATAGGGCATTATGGTTACATGCATATTACACTGAGCATAACATTATAAAAGCAGTTTAAAAGAAGTCGCACTGTCTTCATGTAAACATGACATTTTACCAAACAGTAATTTTAGCCCTCTCATGTTTCATCACTGTGCCAGGCTTTCGATGAGCAGGGAACTTGTATGTGTATATATATATATATATATATATATATATATATATATATATATATATATATATATATATATATATATTTATAAGAATCTGAACTGTCTCTTATGCAATTAGGAGTATGTGTGCCAAATTTCAGTACTCTGTGTTGAGAAACAAAGTAGTTCCGATTCTTTACTGCCCTCTTAAGCACAAGGCAACATTGCACTTGGCAACTGCTTTGACCTGGTCTTACTGTAGTTACCATGTTAAAAGCTATCAAAAATTAAATAAACGTAATCGTTTTTAAATGCCAGCTGTATTTGCTGATACAAACACTTACCCTGCACAACCTGTATTTCGGCTCAAACTTCTTGGCAAAGTCCAGGGTGTCATAGATCAGGGCAAAACCAGAGGTCTTGCCACCGCCAAATTGTGTGCGAAAGCCAAAGCAGAAGACCACATCGGGTGTTGTGTTGTACATGGTGCTGAGCTTCTCACGCACCTCGTTCTTGGAGACTGTGCCGCGGTTGGGATGGATGATGTCCACCACCTATCCAGACACAACCGAGAACGAGAAAACACTTAAATTTTGGCAGAACTGCAACACCATCACAAGGGTGCAAGATAAGCCACCACTATTCAGCCTACTCGTTGTAGACTGAAAACAGACCACATTACCAACAAACCAGTTAAGATTCCAACATTGCAACAGCCCACTGCAAACTTCCAACAAATGTTATCAATTATCAAATCATTCCACATAACACACACTTCCCACTTAGTCCACCAATAGTTGACTTGTGAGCTTAAAGGATCATAAGGACAATAAATCAGCCTAGTCTGGCGAATTTATTTTGGAACTTGCGCATTTAAGCAATGCAACAAATTCATTGAAGCCAATTAAAAAACTTCCCTCAATTTTTTTATTTCATGCTTTTTTTGTGTCTATTTGGTAGCCTTTACCCAAAGTGGCTTCTAAAGTGCCACAGTGAACCAAGAATCCTTCAGTGGAATGAAGCTTGTTCTAAACGCATTTGTTGCTTATTAACTAATGATACAAAGAGGATGTCTGCACACACAGTTTCAAGAAGGCTTCACCACTGGACGTTTCCTGGCATATCAGCATATCCTTTCATTGAAGTCATTTATGCAGCATTCTAAAAACCTTACCTAGAAATCTAACTCGCCTTAAATGTTGCAATTTGTGCATCGTATACAGGAGCTCTACCCATCAAAGCACAAGGGGGCCTTGTGACATTGCTAGCAAAGCCCAAGTGCCACTGGTCACACTACAGACTTTAAACGTCAAAAAAATTAAGCGACATGTCACTCAGTAGGCATATGACTGGGCAGGGATAATTAATTGCAATTCGCTTTTGCAGCGCCACAAGTACAGCCCCCATCACAGATATCAAGAGTGTGAGAGCGGTCCGCTTCAGAGAACCTTGGCACCGCCTAGTGGAAGAAGCTGGAACGACATACTTGCTAGCACGCTCTGCCAGGTGAATGCGGTGTCGCCACATGTGGTCATAGCAATGCCCCTTATGCTGCTGCCCCCCCCTCCCCCCGTGATAATTCTGCCCTATGACAGGCTTTTACAGCGAAAGCTATGACTAACCTTCTGTAGTTTTTTTTTGACGTCCAGCAACAGAAACGGACTTGGCAATTTCTAACAAACCCATACACCATGGGTTTCGTTGTCTGCTTTGTGTGTGATCACACACGGGTGCAGTGCGGCGGTGCAGATGTCAAAATGCGGAACAGATTGGAATGCGCGCTGTGAAAAATAGTGCAACGTCAGGGTTATCGCAATACATAAGCAGGAGAGGTATTGACGCTAAGAACAGCTGCGTTATCAATGGGGCGGACAAGTATAGCTCGTACACCCCAAGAACATGCGTACGAAGAGCGCTGGAGGGAACAGCAACGAGAATAAACGGTGCTGGCACAGAGAAAAATTCAACAAGAGGGGACACAGGGCGAAAACTGGCAACAGGAAACACGTCACGGCTACTGTTAATCCCATCCATTAGTTGACGCGAGCATCAGAAAAAAAGAATGTGAAATGAACTTACTGTGTAATTCTTTCCCGCTAAAACCAAAAAGTTTTGCGTATAAATGAACTTATACTTTGGAACTTATTTTTCTTGCATCACCTAGCAACAAGCCAACAGCATGCCAGGCACGACAGATGCACGAGTCATGCGCTAGGCAGGCCACCGAAGCCAGCGAGGCCGTTTGCGCACGTGAAGTTCGCTTGTTCGGCCGACCCGTCTCTTAGATTCTAGATTCTTTTAGATACTTGTGACGCAGTTAGTTTTGCGTGTACTGAATCTTACTGGGACAAGTTCGTGACGCTTTCTCTGAACCCCCAAAATTGTTGCAATTAATTTTGTTACTTTTTGGGATACTTTTGAGGCACGCTCGCCGCGCCTGGGGTTGCAACGCAGTTAGCAAAAAGGCAAGCTGGCCATGGTGCTAGGTAGTTTGCAGTGTACTGAATATTAGGGAGAAAAGTCTGACTCTTTTTACGGCCCCGCAACATATACCTTCTTTCGTTACTCACACTTGTCAAAAACATGAGTGATTGCCTAGTGTGATAACACGGGAGAGTGTTGCTTGCGCCAGCAGAACGTGCAAAAGACTATGCCAATAAGCTTAAGAACTTAGAACTCGAAAATTCTGTTTTCCGGACGACTGAAAACAGGCTTCGCACCCCCGCATTTGTCTCGAGTGTGAGTAGAAGGCATTCTGCAAGCGTCTAGCGTGGTCTGGCTGAGAGCCTGCGAGAGGCTTGGAATGAGTCGGGTGAGGCCATGTATGAAAAGCGAATTGCTTTTGCTTGCAATTATCGTCCATTCAACACTTTCACACGTTTCCCCTCTACACGCAGTATTCCTGTAAGGGCTACTAAATACCAAAATGGCACATGCTTGCAATTTATTTTGCAGCTGATGCCGTTCGGTGGAGCTTTGTACGGGAACTACTACTGCTTACCTGGTGCCACAACGTTGAATGAATGCACAAAAAGCCCAGAACGATCATTTATATAGAGCGAAATAAACATTTCCTCATTTACAAGGCGTTTTGCATCTACTTTAAGAAATCGCACTTGGCACAGATTCGGTGGAGGCTAGTAAAGATCATTTGCAGTCACTTTAATTAAACAATTCCACTCTAAGACCGCGTGTGATTGAACAGCAGAAGCAAATAAAAAAAATAAGTGCCAAGTAGCATAGCCGGGATATTGTGTGCCTGCTAGTGTTCAAAACACACGTGCCCAAAACCGAAAGCAGAAGGAGTTAATCCCATTCGCTTGGTACGTTACAGTCAATTTGGCTGCTGGGCGCTGTAGGAGTGTCCGCTCTTGTTGAATGTCTTTATGACGCCGGAGCGAGATGACCACTGCCAAACGTTCGCGTGATGCTGAACGAAAGTGACGATCGCAAGCCCAGGCAACCATTTTACGCTGTGAAGATGGAATGGCAGCGAAAGCACTTTGTTTTCGTTTGAAAGCTTTGACTGTCGTCAGCTTTCACTGCCATTCCATCTTCACGGAGTGGAATGGTTGTCATTTTTTGTCGTGTGGCGAGGGGTTACGCTGTCATGACAGGATGTGCGTGCTCATAAAGAACTGTCCCTGCTGCCCAGCACCTATCCCAACTCCCCCTGTCATTGGGTAAAATTATCATAAATGGGTAGCTGAAAGCACATAGAATGACAGCAATTGGAGAAGCCAGCAATTGGAGAATCCCTGTCCATCTGGGAGCACATGCTCAAGCTATAGCCAAACCTCGACTTAACAAAATTCACGATGTAAAGAACTATTTTCCTTTCCTGATCTTAGTTTAGTTGCATTCAAAATGGTGTATTTACATTTCCTGATTTAACAAAGTAATTTCGTGAGTTTCGATTTAACAAAGTTTTTGGCCATTTCAACCATGTATTTGGTGCCTGTATGGCTAGTAAATTTAGTAAAAAGCTATGTCGGTTGAGGCAAACATTATTTCAAGCGTCCTTCTGCAAGTTTGAGCGACAAAACCACTGTCAAAGCGCGCACGGAAGCACGGGACAGGACGCAGTAGGCAAGTAACACCACTGTGCCATTTGTTGCGGTGCTAAACAACTCGGAGAAAGATCAGAGCTGATGATTCCTTCTGCCAAAAGGGACGGGGAGAGAGTGAACGAGCAGTAATGCGATCAAGCCCGCAATGGCGATCTTGGAGGTAATTTCTCCGCACAAGCCGAAATGATTGGTGCTTGATGGCTTCATGTGCACTATTGGCAGTCACGTAATCCAAAGTTTTGGAGACACGAGACACAGTAGGAAGCTACCAAACGCTAGCTTGCATTGCGACTGCGAATATCTGGTCATCGAATGAGATCTGTTAATGTTTGCCTGAGTGCGCGTGACACCGATAAAACTATGCACCTTACTTCCCTTACTTCGTGTAGTTTTTGGTATCGCCATCAATGCTTCACTTTTCCAGCAAAACTGAGTTTTTTTTTTTTTTTTACAAGAGGCTCAGGACCAATACTGTAACTTTTTACACTATCGCTTTTAATTTGTGGGCACCGGCTGCAGGCACTAAGCACGGTCAGCTATGGCATCCAAGATTTACGGCGCCGTGCAACGCAACATGCGCAAGCCTCCGACGCCATGCGCCACACCAATGCATTGCTCCGAGTGCGATTTCCACCGCATCCACTGGTGCTAGTAACTGCGCTATTATGGTCCGACCTTCTTATGACTTGTTTATAAGTGCTTACTAACAACATATTATCCACCCAGAATGCTCTGGGAATTTGTGAAGTTGTTTTTAATGCTGAAGCTTTAAAACCTTGAATTAACAAAATTTGGGATTTAATTAAGTTTTTCGCAGCAAGTATAACTTCGTTACATTGAGGTTTGACTGTATGTCACTAGAGAGCTTTAGGTTAGGGGACGCAAGTCGCTTGCGTCCCCTAATCTAAAACTCTCTATTGCAGCTTGCTTCTAGTGAACCATTCCCATGCTATAGAAAGTGGGGGCTGTACAGTGCAAAAAGATGTTGTATATTTAGTTTAATTAGGTCATACACTGCAAAACAAATGTCAGTTACACAAACAGTGACACAAGGGGGTGCTGGCTACTCTTTTCAACACATTTACCAACGGGCAAACAGGTGCACTCCAAAAGCAGGAACATGTTTGCTATTTTCCACCAGTAGTTCAAGCTTGCTTTCAGGACACATGGATTGCTTTGAGCGCAGAGTGAAAAGGTTCCGGCAAGGGGTGCTGCCGGTGTCCCTGCGCGGCTGCATCGCTAAAAAAGCGTCCTCAAAACTATGCTACACCCGCACTTGAATTTAGTGATGAGGACTCGAGTTACAATTGCAAAGATGAGAGTAAAGCAGATTTAAGGTCTGCCGAGGATAATGTTTTGAGTCAGCATGGGACATCCGCAGCTCTTCACCTGCGAGTTTCTTTTACGGCCTTGAGCGGTCTCTTTCCTTGTGCGCGCTTATCTGCCATCTTTTTTCACGAGCTGAGAGCGCTACCAATTATCTTCAGGGTGCATACTTCGCCTGGCTATGATGTGCTGCCATCAGCAGCAAAGAAACTTCCGTTCATGCCAAGAAGGCTGCTCGTAGCACATCTCAGCCCAGCACTACGGATTAGCGCAAGGCAGTTTACAACAACATGGGATTTCTTTCTACTGTTCTTCTCTGCAGAGGTGATAAAGACAATGTGCAAAAATGCAAACAGATATGCTTGGATGCATAATCTTGTAGTTGCCAAGCTACGCTGAAAGTGATCGGTACTGGAAGAGGTGCAAGATTCTAGACGAACTGGTGAAGTACATTCCTTGGACTTCTCATCAGACCACACTCGGATGATGCCGAAAAGGTGGAACTGCAAAATGTGTTACGAGAACCACAAAGTTGAACAAAAGCCATACGTTTCATAGGAAAATTGTGGAGTGCACCTATGCTTCACGATATCCAGGAACTGCTTCACCACATAGCATGAGCGATGAACTGGTCTTAGTTTCTTTTTGTATCCGAAGAACGGCGGTGTAGTCACAATTGATTTTTTCAGACACTGTTCCTGGGTTACTTATTTCGAAATGTATATTCTGAATTTCCTTTTATATTAATATCTTTGTAGATATGTTTTCTATTGTTCGTTTTATCAACTGGCAGCAAAAATGGCCCCTTTTAGAATTTGTATGTTTCACCTAATATTTTTTTTTTGGCATCGTGCGTTTTTGGAAAGAGCATGTCATAATGCACAATATGCTATGCTGCAATGTGTGCTGAAATATTTGTAGCAGTAAATAATTTTTTTCCAAGACCTATAAAAACTACCATGTTCACGCAGTAACGAAAGAGTTAACTTTTTGGTGTAACGTAAAGTTATTCCAATCTTTTTATTCCTAATCTGCCATTAGCTCTTCGTGATAGGTGAAAATAACTTGAGTGTCGCCCATACAGGCATAAAAACAAATTGGAAAAGTTTTATGCTATACCAACCCTGGGGACAGAGGCCCGACCGCTGAACCTGCTGCAGCGCACGCCTCGCAAATATCTAGTTCGCTCGCAGCGCCCTCAGCCTACTTTTCTTTGTTTTGTGCCTCAACTAGGGAGCACCGCGCCGCTCCACTCGCTCAACCGTGTTCTAGTACACTCGAAACACAGCTGCCCTGGTCGTTTCGATGCCAGTGACAACCAGGAGTGGCCGCACGCGCCGTTTACTTGCCAGAAGTGCCAAGAACGTCCAGTGTTATAAGCTCATAAATTACTAGAAACTGTGCGGGAGGCGCCGTCGCACGGTGTGTGGAATGTGAACAGTCATACTCTTTTTCAGAGAATGAATCCGCTTGCTGATTGCAGTCACTGCCGGAGCACACATGCCGAGGCCGCCCTGGCACAGCGTGACACAATTTCGGTCAATTTTCTGTTTGGCGCAGCAGTCCCACCCCTGCAAGCTCTGCAGTTACTAACACCGGCATTTAAACCTGTCGACGGGTATAGCTCAAGATAAGTGTGGCTCAGGCCCACAGGGCAGCAACAGTGGCTTTATTTTATGTGACACCACTGCAGTGTACTCCAGATTACTTCCGACCACCTGGGGTTCAATGTGCAACAAGGCACGGGTGCATGGCACTCATGCTGTCACATGCAAACTACACATACAAGCCAACTGCTATAACGTTTAAATAAACAAGACCAGTGATGTTTTACTGAACATATTTAAATGGTAAAATAAAAACACTGAAAATGAGCATCTTTCTTTGACATTATCTACTATTTTGCTCAAACATGGCCCTGGGAGAATATCAAAGCTGTACCAAGTGTTCATTTAGCATTTGCTCTAACGCAAGAACTGCACTTTCTCGGGAGACAAGTACACCAAAAGCTGCGAGCACAATGTCTCAGCCTTTACTGGTGCTCATGTCAGACGCACACGCAGTCACAAAGGCTGGGACACGAACTGCTTTCAGTTGAACACAAGCCCACAATATAATGTTGCTGAAAACGGCTAGTCT
Organism: Dermacentor variabilis; assembly: GCF_050947875.1. Lineage (NCBI taxonomy): Eukaryota > Metazoa > Arthropoda > Arachnida > Ixodida > Ixodidae > Dermacentor > Dermacentor variabilis. The sequence continues at coordinate 40,608,213 of NC_134568.1, forward strand.
GGCAATGACGAGCTGGTCAAACATGAGACATGATGTGCTTAACCTGGAAGAAAAAATGATTAGGATGCACCACACATTTTATAAGCTAAACGAAGCCACCCAATTAAATGTTCTGATTAATTTTATTATGATACATCAGGATCTTTTACCAGTTTTTCCACAAAACAGTGTGTTGCCCATTATAATATCCTGACCATAATATGCATTACAATAACTTCTGAAAAGAGCTACATAACACCCTATACATTGCAACATTATGTCAAAGCCTAATTAACAGCGGTGCTTAATACCGGTGTTGTCACATGTCCACACTCGATCGCAATCAAGCCTGATATAGAACCAAATTTATGACCGTGATTGGCTCCCTACTGCAGACTGCGCAAAGGGGCTTATCGCTGCCAAGAAATTAGGTTCTAATTAGGCTATATAACAATCAAAAGTGCGCCATGTAGTACCCATACAACACTGGAAAATGGTTCCGTATTGCAATTTGGTTTATTCACATTACTACCTCATGCCCAGATTCTGTTATTAATAAGAAAAATCTGTTATAACAGGGTTCTCATAAACTCTGGCCAGAGAAGTGTATGTGGCCCACATAGGCCTCCTGAGCATAGTCATTATCTGTTGCCCAAATATTAGGCAACTGCTCCCACACGTGAATTTGTCACAGTGAAGTCTGCATGAGGATGTGTGCTATATATGTTGACACTCCTCTAAATTATTGAGGGAGAGCTGCTACAGCCATCATTAAGGAGAGGCCATAAAATTTAAAAATAGTGTAACTTGTGGCAGTGTCAATCGTGTATTAGCATATGTGCTAGAGTTTTAGCAGAATAATCATGTAATGGCCCCACACTTTATGGAAGCCATTGAGTGAAGGGACTTATGCCCCAAAGCTACACCTAGCATTTGAGTTGACTGTCTGGGTTCCTTTATGTACTGAAATCATCACAACATAAAGGCTTTTATAGCCTTCTATCGCCACAGGAATGTGGCTAGCAATCAAAACTGTGACCAGGTGCTCAGCACCATAGTGGTACAGCTACCGAGCAATTGCAGCAGGTTTATGCAGGCCGTTAGATCATGAAGGCATGGCAGGATTGCACCATTTCAGGTGGCAAATTTCAAAGCAGCTGATAAAGCAAATTAAATTACATATAGGGAATACAATATACATGCTGCAAAAAGAAAGTTGTGACAATTCTCTGAGACTACTATTCACTTACACCACAGCACAATGCTCCACAAAACACCAATGATGTCTTATAAGCGAAATGCCCAGACAATTACTTCTTTCTCCATCTGTTTATTTTAAATTGATTTCAGGTTGCAAGTACTACACAAGCAATAAATTCACAGTATACCTTTGTTTCCATAATCATACACTAAACACCACTGCCTACTTCGCCTACTTTTTTTTCACTTGCTAATTCATTCAATGAAAACTAGGCATGCTCAAAACATCTGAACTTCTACTGCGAACTTACACAGTACACTTACAGCTGTCGGAGCTGGTTTCGAGGCAAGAGTATTAGAGAATGTGATGTCGCCATTATGTAACAAAAAAAAAAAACAAGTAAATTAACTATGCGCGATTACCTCGCTTGCCAGCGTTCATTCGCATTTCGGCGTGCCTCTAGTCCCAAGAACCCCAACTACCTCTCTAAAAGTGGCGTTTAACTGTCGGCGCGAAATCATTTAGCGCGGGGCTTGCTCGATACTCGCCTAGACTTGTTCAATAAGATCAGCGCGACTCGGGGCCTGAACAACGCCAGAGCTGCGAGGGAGCTTACTGTAGCTCAGTGAGAATTCCACCCAGACCCTAAGAACGTGCACCGTGCTTTTCTTTTCAATCAGATCGTGTGTCTGACATGCACTGAACGACTTCAATGCAAGTCAGGAGCGGTAGTTGACGCGATACTACCACAGCGCTCCGATCTTGGCAGCACTGCACACGTGCTTTGCGCCATGTTAACGGCTGTGCATTTGAGGCTATGCGTGCAACAGGCGTCAAAGCCGTCTGTCCGCAGCTCGGACTACCGAGAAACGACCAATATACAGCAAGAGTGCTCTTACCATTTGTTTTCTGCACAGCAGACGGTTAGTCATGTATTTTCGAGTGCGCACTGTAACTGACGAGTCGGCCTGAAACAAAAAAAAGAGTCACGGACTTAAGCATCGGCATCGTACCAAGACGCGTGTATTTGGTTGAAAAAGCAAGATTACCCCGCAGCAAAACGTTGTTACCCTAATGAGAAAAGACAAGCAGTTCGTTGATCGTAGACACCACCTTTATATTAACACGCACACAGAAAGCACACATCCACAGCGCCTGAACGCCGGGGACAACAGACAAAAAATTTGTCAACATCTAGACTTCAGTAACGTAATAAGCAAATTAAGTAAGGTACAGGTTAGTGGTACGGACAAATACAATTCATTCGTCGTATGTTATTGAGTGTAATCGATGATTAAAGTAGATTTTATATAGTACAGCTGCCTCACCATTTTTGCCTGCCCACGAACAGCGCCGGAAAAGAAGGTTGCCAGTGGAGGCGCTCAGCAGCAGCGTCTATGACTCCAAAAGTAGACGCTAGGCGGCTGGTTGAACTTCCGTTATTTCTTTTCGTTTAGGAGTCTTCTGCAACTTCCGCCCACTGTGTCGTCTGGTTCGGAGGCTAGTTAGGTGCTAGTCCAACATGCGTGAGACCCACAGTAGGGTCGTTGAAATGTCGTGTACGCGCTTTTTTGTGTTGCGAGGTGTGCGCACTTGTGTTCTGTGCACGCTATTTATATGAAGTCACTCAAGGAGGTGCCTTCTAGTCGCCGAAAACGGGTGTGGTGACTGTACGGCGTTCACTAAGACTCCGACTGACTCGTGTGCCTTTATTAAAGTGACAGTGCTGCGCGAATGAGGCCGTGGAAGTACTGTACTGTATATTTTCCGTGATCTGTTTTGCACGGCAAAAGTGCGGAACCCTAAAGCTAGCGCCGATAATGTGCTGAAGCAAAATGAGCGATGGCGTAGGTCCCAGCAAAAAGCGCTTTAAGCAAGTTGACTTGCAGTGGTTTCTTGCAACAATGCTGGAAAAGCATTCATCCAATGGTATGGTTGACATAACTGATTGCGAACTGCTCAAGAATGATTGAATCATTTGTTTCTTTTTTTTTAGAGGCACGAACAAATGCACAAAAACACTCAAGTTCCGAAAACACGCTACAGTTCTCAGATGTCCAGGTCAGCGCACAGCCAGCCGAAAGCTCGCCTGGTGTGGCAACTAAATTCGGCTCGGACGACTTGGAAGAGATCAACTCATCGCAAGAACTCTTCCCTGAGTATGCCACTTTCGAGTTTCAGTTGTATGACACCATTTAAGCGGTATACAACGCTCACAAGTATTTTGTGTGTGTAGGCTTGATGCTGCAAATTCGCAAGTACCGAAGTGTCCATCGGATTCGGAAGAAACAGTTGTTGACGTGAGCTAAGATTTAATGCCTCGCGTATTCTTATCCACAAGTTTTGAAATGCATTACCTCTAATACTGCCTACATTGGATCCTCATTCCAGTCGAGCGATGCGCCATGTCAGAGCGCTGAGCACAGTGAAGCATCACTTTATTGTTCAGAAACCCAAAGTCCGGACGTAAGAGCAAGTTATTTTTTTGCTTCTTTTACTTTCTCTCATGTTGCTGCCCATTATCATTCTACGGAGTGAAAACTTCAAATGTTCGTGTTTTTGATTTGCTAAATCTTTTATGCTTCTAGGACAAGACAATACCAGACAGCTGCGAAGGTATGTCAAGCTCACAGCAATCATCAGGGTCTGAGGAAAGTATTCCTTGTGTAAGTCTTGGATTAGACTCCTTTTTTTTTTCTTTTTTGCCATTGTTCCAGCTCTGGAACTCCCATGTTAGTTGCCTAACACCCGACTATATCTTTATTTTTACAGTACAGCACAATCCCAGAAACCTTCAGGCGTACACCACATTGTGGAATCCAGTGCCCCCAGATGAGCCGTAATCACACAGTTCTCTGCAAGGTCGGTTTCAATCTTTCTCAAACTCATTGCATCACCTTATCATTTATTCTTACACAAGGCCTTTTTTCACGTGGCAGGTGATACGGAATGAAAGTGGCGTTCAAAAGCCGTGTCCCCTAACACCATATCCAGCTGTTCCTGTTGACAAATGGGATGGCACACACGTCCGGCTGCCATGTTCTCCTCAGAGCCAGTACCCACTTAAGCAGGGAGTAATAATGCTTTAAGTTATACTTCTAATTTGGCTTCTGTTGATAATAATTTTAAGGGACACTAAAAAGAAAGACAAGATCAGTTTAGATTGACCGAATATTTTTACACCTAAGCTGTATATGGCTATCCGATTCGTCCGTCCATCTGTCACCTGTACGCTGAAAACTCCTCCAACGCAACCCCATGTGAATGCTCAAAAAAAGAGAAAAAGCACATGATTGGCTGCACCAGTAGTGATGATGTCGTCAATCTCCGTCACAGCCAAGCGCGCGCGCAGCAGTTTCTCTCCAGCCCCGAAATGGGTGGGCCATGCGTTATGCGTACTCCTAAGGAGCAGGCAGCTTTCGATCAGCAACGCCGCGAGTAGAATGAGGAACAAGCTCGTCTATGCATAATAACAGGCTCTTGCAGCTGAGCGCAAGCAACAACTGCATACCGATGATCCGGCAGCCTACCAAGCCGTTGTTTAATGAACCATCAGGATTAACCCAGTGATAATCACCGGGGCCGCAGATTTCAGCTTCGCTGGTTAACCATATGTATGGAGTGCTTGGACAGTGATTTTTTTTTTCAAGACACTATTGTTAATTTCACAGTAAGAGGCTAATTACTACAAGACAAAATGAAGGCTAAACTTCCTAGAGCCTGGACATTTGGCCTTGTTGGTAAGACATGCTTTTGGTTTGTTTAAGCACATAGACAATGAGGACAAGTATGTAGACACACAGTGCTTGTGTGTGTCCACTTGTCCTCATTGTCTATGCTTTTAAACAATGCAAGGTGTGCTGAACTCCTAATATTTTGTAAAGTTCTATCCGAAACCTCAGCACGCAATGTGACGTTGCATATTTTGAAGTATTTTATCATATTTGATCCATCGTGGCGCAGTGTAATTTCTTGAAACTTGCCAAGTCCACTACTTCTCTCCTTTAGAATACAATGCTTCCCTTTTTTACTGATAAACAGTTTTATAGACCTGAGCAGCCGCTGTCACCACCCATGACACCACAGGGAGCTTCCTGCAGCAACTTCAAGGTGGTGGTGCCACCTGTCTTTCATTTTTGTGTCTTTGCTGGCTTACCAATGCTTCTGTCACAAGTAGGAGCAGCTTTTTTGGTATTGCAGAAGTAACTTACCAATACAACTGAACTTAGTTTTTTCTTTAGTGTCCCTTTCACTGTACATATTGTGCCTGTCACACTTGTCTCAATTGCTTGAATGGTGTTGCCCATAGTGTGGTATAGTTTATCAATGGCCCGTTGGGCTAATGGGGTTCTAGAAGAGGAGGTGCGAAGCACTATTTCTTACAAAAGTTCACGCTCGGCAGAGAGCCTTGAGTGACCTGTGAATGCTACACATTGGAACACATCTTTCACGTACTATAGATGGTTGTAATGCGCATGCATGTTTTCTGTCATGGGTTCTCATTCTCGCCATTTTAAAGATTGTATAGAAGCTCTTCGGTCATGAAGGGCTCACTTTCTCATCAGTAACAACGTCTGACATGCATGAAATGGCTTGAGTGAGGATCTAATTTCAGGCATGCATTTTTGTAATAAGAGGGAATAATTGTAATTTAATATGTAATGGCAGTTCTACTGGCAGGTTACTGTTTTCATTTTAAACAAAAAATAAAAAATTGTAAGACTTCGGTTCATAAAGGAATTATAACGTAAATGTCATTTTCTTTACTGGACAAAGATTATTAAACAACCTACTAATAATGCTTCTCATAGTTAGCCCGAAAGTTCTGCCTGTGCAGGACACAGCAAAACGCACTGTGCCATGCAAACATAGCCCATAAACTTAGTTTCTGGACATCTGAGCACTTCACATGACTATGTGTTTTTGCTCGCAGCATGGCAGGTTAATTAATTAGGTATCCTTAAAGGGCATACGGACATGATATATCGTAATGTTAATTTTTTGCATTCTATGAAGGTTCAGGGCCTCTAAACCCTAGAAAAAAAATACTGGCAAGCCTGAGAGCATACTAAATAATTTAATACAGTAGCTTTTCTGCAGCCATTTTCGGTTTTGTTCCTACTGTGTCATGACGCAGAAGTTGGTCATGTGGATGCAGCACATTGCAACATTTTCACACTCGTTCCAGCTCACATGGGCGTCTGCTATGCTGCCCTCATGAGTAGCTGCATAGGAGGTGACCGAGCAAGCAGTCCGGAACGAGTATCAAAACGTCACATTGGGGGTCCTGCTCCCATGTGACCGCCTTCTGCTTCAAGACGTCATGGCACAGTAGAAATGAAAACAAAATTTCCAACAGATTTTTTTTCTATAGAAGAAACTTTCTCTGGCAATGCGGCCATACCCTTTGAAACGGGCAATCAGCAGCAAACTAGACCTGACCGAAAGTTTGGAGACAAAAAAGCAACAGCTCTGGTTTCCAGTCTGATGATGGTGATGATGGTCGTTCCCTTTGTAATGGGTCACCATAGTTTGTCCACGTGTCCCAATTGGCATAACTGCAAGAGGATAATAAGTGAAAAGGGTAAAAGAAAGACATTCAGAGCATCAGAGGGGAAAGAATAGCAGTGAAGAGATTGATAGGACTAGATCTGTTACGTGCATAGGTAGTGGTACAAGATAGACATAGAAGTTCTAAGGAACAGAAAAAGTTTAGGGAGATTTATACAAAATGCTAGAATGAAAAACATATATAGCATACCTCAATAATTCAAGCAGACTAGGTGACTACTGGCCACTGCCCCATATCAAAGGGGATGCCAATAAATTATCATCATCAGCCTATTTTATGTCCACTGCAGAATGAAGGCCTCTTCCCTGCTATCTCCGATTACCTCTGTCCTGCACCAACTGATCCCAACTTGCACCTGTAAATTTCCTAAGTTCATCACCCCACCTAGTCTTCTGCCGTCGTCCCCAACTGCACTTCCCTTCTCTTGGCACCCATTCTGTAACACTAATGGTCCACCGGTTATCTGTCCTACGTATTACATGGCCTGCTGAGCTCCATTTTCTTTCTCTTAATGTCAATTAGAATATCGGCTATCCTCGTTTGTTCTCTTGATCACACCGCTCTCTTCCTGTCTCTTAACGTTATGCCTAACGTTCTTCGTTCCATCGCTCTCTGCGTGGTCCTCTACTTGAGCTTCTTTGTCAACCTCCAAGTTTCTGCTCCATATGTTAGCACCGGTGGAACGCAGTGATTCTGCACCTTTCTTTTCAATGATAGTGGTAAGTTTCCAGTCAGGATCTGGCAATGCCTGCCATATGCACTTCATCATCATCATCATCATCATGTTAAAAAACAATAAAAAAAACAAAAAATTTGCTCATACTTAAGTTGTCAGAACACATTTTCGACAGTCTTTACAGGAACATAGAACATTTGCGGTGCAATAAATCTTAACTCTATTTTGCTACATTTCTATACTGGCTACAATAATTGCAACAGTATGTGGTGCTTCAGAATTCATGCTTTAAATTTTTACATAAAATGCAGAGTTAATAGCTTAGCCTGTGATCTTTCTGTCTGTTAGCTTTTCACTGATTACATTTGCCATCTTTGTTACGTTGCCATGACAGAGCAATGGTGCTACAACACTTCGGAGCCGGTGGGAGCTGATCGAAAACTCTCTCTTGGGGCCTATCACAGACTCGCACAGCCTGGTGGTAAGCTTTGTACTTTACATATCCTGTATCGTAGGTATAGGGGAAAAGTTGCACCATCTGTAAAATTATTTCCAACTGCTAGCATAAACAAAAGCTTTGGTACAGGTTGATTACATATGGCTAAACTGCTTGTACGAGGCAAGAAGATCAAAGAGATAACCTTTTGTTTTGATGGCTGCCTGCCACTGCCAAGCACGTGTTGTGGGCACGGCTTGTTTCAGGCTTTAACTGCATTTGCGCATTTAATTTTCTTGGTGCAACCTTGTAAAAACCTGTAAATGCAATTAGGTTTGCAATTAGCTCTTGATCACAAAAATTTTACCATGAAAGTTATATAAGACATTTGAAGTTCTTACCGCCCTAGTATGGCTTGAAGATTATTTTTCTCTGCACACGCACACACATGTCTTTTTGTGCTTAATTTGGCATGCTCTTAAAGTCAAAATTTCAGCCAGTTTCACATAGTGTTTTACTGGAAGCTTCAGTACACATGTACTGTGTGTTTCTGTCTTTCAGAAAGCCATTCGCCAGTATAATGGACGAGTTTCTGCCAATTGGAACTTCAAGTGCCTTCACAAGTTCTTCGGACAGGTACTGCAGAAGCAGGGTTGCATTAAGTATAAACCCCATGCAAGCCGTCTTGCGCGCGACAGCAACAAACGATGCGATGAAGATGGCTGTCGCGTTCGCTCGTCGCCTACAAGTCGTACCCCATGCGAGCGATGACTTCGAGCAACGTCGCCCCAGTGTTGCTGGTATGAGGGCAGCAATATAGGCACCGAAACTAGCGTGACGCGTGCTTTATTAACTTAAGTTGATGTGTTTTACTGTAAAAAGCAGCACAATATATTTCTGAAAGTCTTGCAGTAGGTTCTTGTCCTTGCACGCATAAAAATTCAATCGTTTGCTTGTTCCGTGCGACAATCGGAAGTACTTGAGTTATATACATCCAGTTCCAGCTTCGCGCTATTGGCTAGTCGCTCATAGCACTTCCGGGCGACGAGCGATGAATTCTAGATTTGCAAAACCGAGCGATCGCGCGACAAGACCGAGCGATCTGTTCACGCGACGGCCCGATCTGTCGCACGAAGCCGTCGCGCACAAAATCGCGCTCATGGGGTTTAGCCTTTATTGCTCACTGTGGCTGCGACGCTTGCCGGCAGGGTGCTGCAGATGTTTCAGTGTGCCACCGGAGGTTACGTCGGGGCATCATGTGAGCTTTGTCAGAAATGAGATGGCACCCCGAAATGACAGCCAGCTCATCATTGTTTCATCTCCTGTTTAAACGGACACTATAGAGAGAAATAAACTGAGCTGTATTGGTAAATTGCACTTCTACAATACCAAAAAAAAAAGGCCACTCTTACCGTGAGAGAAGAGGCTCAATAAGGCAGAAAGACAGAAAAACAAAGATAGGTTGTGGGGCCGACTTGAAGTTGCTGCACCAAGTCGCCTTGACAGCATAGATTTTGCTGACATCTGCTCAGGCCTGGTTTGTATTGTATTGTTAGAGATGGACTACATTCTAAAGGACCCAAAGGCTGAACTTAGCTAGCTTCAAGAGCTTCTACTGCTCAAGAATGGCCAAAATATGAAAAAGAGTATCTAGTATTTTGAAATCCATGATGTCACCTTGGCATAGTGACCCTGGAGTTCCAGCGCAAAAGAAGGACTGGAAGTTTTGCCTTTCATTTTACCTTATAGTAATAAACCTGTTGCCGCAAAATTAACAAATACAGAGTTAAAAAAAAACACTATCAGTCTAACCCAGGACTCCACAACATACGGCCTGCAGGCCAAATGCTTTTTAGCTGCCTGCGATCGAGTTTGGACTTCTATAGTGTACTGATGGCTGCAATCAGGGCGTGGCCATATGAGTGATCTGATTGGCTTCCCTAGTGATGTCATCAGGAATACTTGCAGCATGCCACTTCACTAAATAAGCTTATCATTAATAGCATATTTCTATATATAGTTATTTGGGCACCTGTGAAAATAACTACACAGATACAATAAACATCGGCATTTCCTCAAACCAATGGTACACTTCCGCCTGAGAATGCGGATTGTCTGCTACAGCTGTTGTCCATACATGTACATTTGCGCACATGTGCGAGGGAAGGATGGGAGAGAATAAAGAGTATTTTCCAAAAGACTGAGCTCTAGGGGAGCTTTGTAAGGCTGCACAGAGGAAGGTGATGAGTGGGAAAGAACGTGACAATGGTCAGCAATAGTACACTGATCACAGCAGCTGATGGGATGCTGAAGGATTATACCACATAAACGTGGATGCAGCAATGTCTTCTGGTGGCAGAAACACAAATGGTACCGGTAGCACTTTACTGTACTCACCTTCTTGAGCGTTGCACAAAAAACTTCATTATGAAGCCACCATCACCACAGTAAGAAGAAAAACTAAGTTAGAAAAAGACGCGAGAACACATCAGGGTAGAACCAACCAGAAATATTCTGACAACGCTCGCGTCACCGTGCGAGGTTGAGCCCAAAAATGCAAGGTATAGCCATGGCTGTGTGAAATAAAAGCGGAGGGGAAATGCTGCAGCCTAAGAGGAGAGTAATGTTTAATTACTTGCAGCTGTTTTGTTATAGCGAGCGGGTGTAAAATCCTTGTGAGAAAGCATTCCGTGATAGCATGTGTCTCGGTGTCACTCTTAGGTACGACAAAAGTCATTTGAGGTACCCACGGTGCCATTACAAATTTCAGTTATACAGTAGAAACTGTAAAACGCCGTCTAAAGATCGTTTTGCCGAAATAATTTTTCAAGCCAGGCTATTATCAGAGGAGATAAAACAAATGAACTATTCTGCTACTGTGCCGCCTGGAGACGAGTGTCGCTGCCAGTGGAGGCACTCTCTCCCTCTGCCTATAGTAGTAGTATTCCCAGGCGTTGTTCCTTCACTGCATTCTTTCGCACCGGAGCCGAGAGATTTACTACATCATGGAGCCCCCCCTCCTTTATTTCCTTCTCTTCCTTCTTTGCGTCATTGTGACTTCTGCGTTGAAAAAAATTAAATTATGGGGTTTTACGCGCCATAACCACGATCTGATTATGAGGCACGCCGTAGTGGGGGATTCTGGAAATTTGGACCACATGGGGTTCATTAAATGATTAGTCATGGTGAGTGGCTAAACACGCACTGTAAAGAGGCATTTGTGCGTTTAACTGCGACTCTGGGCTAAGAGCTGACTTCCTCAGGAGGGAATGTGCATGTTCGGTTTGAATTTTGAGCTGTTTTTTGCGGCATGCAGTGCCGTAATGCTTTGCAGATACTGTCGTCAGCGCGTCATGTGTATGCTATGCTAGTGTGTTCAAAATGGCCAAACCTGGTTAGGGGCCCTTTAAGAAAAACGCTCATACAAGTCGTGGCACCAAACAATCTTGCAGCACCTCTAGTAGTGCCATATGGTGTTCCTGCATATTTTTTTTTAATTTAGTACATACCACAGTTTGAAGACCAAGCACAGGAGGGTCAAAGAAAGAACATAGTGAACGAAATTGAACAAGTTGCACAACAGAATATAGTAAGCATTGCTACTCAGACAAATATAGACTAACAAACATGATTAGAAATATGTTGGAATCAAAAATTGCACAAATTTGTAAAATCACTTTTATGCACACAAAGAAAAAGCAAACACAGGTTAGTTCATAAGTTGTCAAAATATTGACAAGAGGGTGGCATTATCAACAGTGAAGTTAACACAAAATAATACATATGTTTTTCAAAGTCAGGAAGGCCACATTCTGAAAAAATATTTGAATGCAGTGCGTTCCATTCGTACATGGCTCGTGGAAAAAACAAGTGTTTGAAAAGGTTAGCACACATGAAGTATGGTGTCAGGCCGTGATTGTGATTATGTCTGGTCTGCCGGGAAAAAGTGAGAGAAAGGTATTCACCAGGATCAATATTAAACTGCCAAGTGTGGAGCAAGAAAAGAAAGAACGACAGAAAGCTGAGCTAGTTGGTAAGGATTCATTATGCAAAAAAGAAGTGAGGCGTGCAGACAGGACACAAGAGTAGAGAAGTGGACAACACGAATGCCGTCCATCCTCGCAAGCGTCGAACTCTGAGGAATCATCACTGACGAGCAGTTCAAGCATGAAGTCAGTGACTAAACGACGTTGGTTTGGAACGACAGAAAGCTGAGCTAGTTGGTAAGGATTCATTATGCAAAAAAGAAGTGCAAGAAGTGAAAGGCAAAAAGAAGTGCAAGAAACGGCGTTTGTGTTGTCCACTTCTCTACTCTTGTGTCCTGTCTGCACGCCCCACTTCTTTTTTGCATAAAGAAAAGAAACTTGAGCCTGGTGATAACCCTGTGCTGTTCCAAAGGTGGGATGTCGTTACTAGCCATCAGTGATGAAGGCAAATCAAGATTGCGACAGGCGTTATAGATTAATTTTACTGCTATTTTTTGAACCATTTCTAGCTTATAAACAGCCTTTTTAATATACGGGTTTCGGGCCACGCATGCATACTCTAGAATAAAAGTATTGTATGCAAGAAGTTTGATCTGCGATGGCGTGTTCTTTAGTTTGCATCTAAGAAATCCCAGTTTTCTAGCAGCAGATGAACAAACATCGTCAATATGGTTACCCCATGATAGTCTATTGGTAATCTTGATTTCTAAGTATTTAAAATTGTTGACTTCGATCACGAGATTATTATTTATTGAGTACCTAGATGTGAATTGACTAACTTTTTTTGAGATTCTCTTAAATACTGATTTGCTAATGTTTAATTCCATTGACCAGGTGTTACAGCAGTCAGAGAGAGAGAGTTCAGGTTCTTCTGAAAAACACTTTTGGTCCTTTCCGCTCTTAATTAGCTTGTAAAGAATGCAGTCTTCTGTAAGAAGTCTTACAGTGGAGGTGTCTACTGATGAAATGATTATACTGATAAAATGTATATGCTCCCAAAGAGAGAGGAATTGCGCAGGAGTCCGCCAGTTTGTTCCCAAGCCATGCGGTAAAGCCATTTCTCACGCTTGCAGGAGCCAAACATAGCACGGTGGCAGAAGTGTATACACACCGTTCAATTTTTAATCATGTTACGTGTGTTGTACATTACCTTGGACCACTGAGTGTGTGCTCTTGGTCATGCTTGTCACTCATGTCATGCCATGTTATTGATACCATGTCATTCATGATGTCATGTCTTGCATGTCATTTTTGTGTTATTCATGTTGTATGGTGCCCTTTATGTCGCATCATGCATGCCATATCATAAGAAGCCAACAAACACTGACACCAAGGACAACATACATCGGACAACAGAGCATCGCACGCGAAATGCGAAGGTTGTGGGTTAGGTTCCCACCTGCGGCAAGTTGTTTTTTTATCCACTTTAATTTCCATTAACTTATCGTTTCGTGATTTCATTTATTAAGCACAAGTAATTTCCCCTATGTTGTCCTTGGTGTCAGTGTTTGTTGGCTTCTTATGATATGACTAATACAATCGGGCCCCTCGGTTAAACCTCTCATGCATGCCATGTCATTCATGTCGTGTATGCGTGTTGTGTGATGTCATTGCATGTCATGTCACATATTTTGAGCAGTGGCAGATTGCGATGCTACGCCGCTGAGAAAAACAAAAAGTTGATGCCACGTCTGTGAAGTTGGCTTCTTCGCAGAGCAGCGGAGCATTTGACGTCGTTTATACCACGTGATGGAATTCTGCAAGTAGCAGTGCGAGCAGTGTAGGGTAAAGGAATGCGTAACTCTGCTCCCCTTGGGAGCATATGCACTAGGGCCATCAATGTGCCACCTCTTGTTTATAGGAATATACGGGCAACAGCAAACAATATCTGCATCGGGCAGAGTGTCAATGCCTTAATTAGTATTTTTCTTACACATACCAAAAACATGCTTTTTTTCTTTTTTAACTTAAAGGTGCAGCCTCTGCTGGTGAGAGATAGTCTAAGTAGAATATAGAGGGTGTTGTGTAAGTTACACTTTTCAGTGGCTCGGTGACTATGCAATTACGTTTCTGAGCACGAAGTCATGGATTCGCTTTCAAGCCTTGGTGGCTGCATTCCAATGGAGGCTGAATACAGAAGCACTTGCACACTGTGCTTTGAGTATGCGTTAAGGAACCCCAAATGGTCAAAATTAATCCAGAGCCCTCCACTATATCGTCCCTCACGAGCTCACTGCAGAACTTGAAGGTATTAAACCTCACAATTTAAGTTTGAGGCAAGGAGAAAGATGCAACAGCTATGTGTCGTAGTGTAGGGTCTTATGAGGTCTTCAATCTTTATTCAAAGCTTGGATTTCTATGGCTATGCTTTGGTGGCATAAGGCAAGCAGCAAACAAGACAATGAACTAAATTTGCCAAAACAGTTCTTACAGCTCTGCATGTAAGCCAAGAAGGGCCAATAGCTGCCCAAAACATTTGCCTTGGTCATATGGCAAACAAACACCGATAATGATAAAATAGAGGAGTAATGGCCTGTGATCCTTTCTCGGTCATGGCTATCAGTTGTGCCAGCCAGCGCTTCTCACTGATCTTGTTGCACCTACCCTGCTGTCTCACTCAGTCCAGTTTATCAATGAGCTTCATCACCACATGACAGTTTGCCTTTGTGGCTGGTTTGCAAGAGGATTGTGGTGTGAATAGGAAGCTGCCTGCCCCACATAGGAAATGTGGAGGAGGGTGCCTGCCCTCCTTGTCTTTTGTAGCATGTGGGCTAACGTGGAAAATTACCGAGTTCCACGATTCCAACAACTGCAGCGAAATACGAGTGCTTGATGTTGAAGAAGACATGAAACTGAGATATGTGCGTTAATGGCAGTGTGATGAAGAAAAATTTCACGCTAGCACTGCATTTAAATATGGTGTCGAAGTAACTTCGTTGTACTTTGTAAAAAATGTGTTGTATTCTTGCAAACCCATCACATAGTCATGTCTGTCACCTCCAGTATATCAGAAGGCAACGCTCTATGATTATATTCTGCTTTTTCCTCGTTAGGTCCCAGATATATTAATTTCACAAGACAGTATGACCAGCAGTAGGTGCATCTACTATTGTTCTTTAAAGGACTCCTCACCAGGTTTGGCCATTTTAAATAGAAAAGCGCAGTGTATACAATACACGCTGAAGAGCTAGTCTACAAAGTATTACACTGCTGCATGGCTAAAATTTCAAACCAAATGCCGCACGCCCCTTCTCAAGGGAGCCATGCTCCCAGCCAGACAGTCGAGGTCAGACGCGCAAGGGGGGTTGGGGGGGTGCACCTACGTGATTCGCATTGCTGAAATGTCACTCACCGTGACGCGTTACTTTGAGAATTATTGAAGGATACAGCAGTTATTTGTTTGATCTGTTGTTTCACTAGATGATTTAAAGTGTAGAGAAATAATAAAACCCACAGACCGAATGTCTGCGAGTCATTGTTTTACTCTGTGCCGTAGCAGGAGGGAGGTACTTCCATTTTGTCTGCTTGTTCCCACTTCATGCAGTCGTGTTCGCAGAAAATGAAACTATGTGTCATTTTCCAGTGCGCAATCCTGCTCTTTGATCAGCTTGCGTCTGCCTCATTGCTAATATGGCATTGATTTGTTGTGCTGGTCAGGTGATCTTGTTCACAGCATGCAATATTGCGGGCTGCGCGAAACAAGACAAGCGCAACAGCTTGCACATGAAACTATCACTGGAAGTGTGCCGCACAGCAAAAACACAAGAGAGAGAGAGAGAGAGAAAAAATAGGGCCTGTGATGTATGTGTCATGTGATCCTCCAGCTCTAGTATTGGAGAATGCAAGGAAGGAATTTCGCTTGCTGAAGCTAGATGAGGGTGAGTGGTGTGAGTGCATATGTTGACGATGAAGCTCGCCTCCTGAAATCATTAGTTCACGGCACTTCAAATAGTTCTAGCTCTGCTATTAATGAACCAATTTGAACAATTCTTGCAGTAGAGTGCTTCCTAGAGGGCCCGTAACAACTTCCAGCATGTAGCCAAAGTTTGCTGTGGGTCCTGGTGAGAGGCCCTTTAAAAGGGAGGCTGAATAGGATTTTATACTTTGTTTGCTTGCTTTATGAGCTTGATGCTGATTTAGTGTGCATTTTTTAAAACATACAGGCTGAAATAAAAATATTGGTCTGTAACGTCCTGCTCTCCCAACGACATTATAAGCCAACTGTGAGTAGCTGCCGGTAATATCTGTTGCGATAGGCTCTACTGCAGCTGTACTATGTTATCAGCTTGGCTCAGCTTTATTATGTTGGCTTGGCTATCTACCCGAAATGGGCGTAAGTGACCTGAATGCAAAGCACTTGGCGCATCACTCTTTTCTGAAGCAAAGCCTCTGTGGAGTGCACACAGGAGGCTTGACTTGCTTCTCATCTTGCTTTGTTACATGCCATCTTGTTGTTACATGTTGTTGTTGTTACTTTGTTACATGCCATGGACATCTTGCTTTGTTACATGCCACTCAGTGCCATTGCCACTCAGTGCCATTGCCACTCAGTTCCATTGGGTGGACAGTTTGTAAATTGCCTGTTTTGACAATATGCTTCATATGGCTGGCTGTTCAGTCCTCTAGACAGTCTCTTGAATGTGCATGTGTATGTGCATGTGGGCTTAAAGGCCAAATGCAACAAAATTTTATGTCACAAGAAGCCTACACTGAGATAGTGTAGATATAGAGCAGGCCTCCGTGCAATATTTTAAATTCGAAATACAAGAAGATGTGTCACAAAAAGCATCTGACTGAACTGAAAAAGTCTCCATTATTACTACCTGCTGGAAACGACACAGAACCCAGAAGATTGTGAACCAGCTCAGCTCCTGGTTGTGGACCTCCAAGACTCATTTGTAACCAACCTAGCCAAAGGGAAATTTTGTTGCAGTTGGCCTTTAAATGGCCATCATCAGCACCAAGTTCCTGGCATCAAATTTCGGAAGAATGAAAAGTCAAACAGAGAGTTTCAGATGCGATTATGCATTTATCGAAAGCATTGGTCAATGCATCTGTGAATGTTGTATAAATTGAGTCTTTCTAATATTGGTGTGCAAGAGTGCATGAAAAGGGATTTCGAATTTTCACAGGAGAAGCCTACAAAATGTGAGTACTTATGACAAATTATTGCGGAACTTGTCACTTTTACTCAGGAGCTAGATTCCAGGGAGTCCAAGAGCTTCTTTCAAGTGCTGCTGCCCAAAATAGTAGCCTTAGCACTTCGCCTTCCGGCTCTAGTTACTCAGGTAAGATTATGATCTCGCCCTTTGTATTGCAATTACTAACCGTCCTAATTGTGTGCTTGCACCTTTTAGCCAATTCCCCTTCTGAAATCCAGCCAAGATCAGGTGCTTTCAATGAGTCAATTGCAAGCTGGTTGCCTTTTAGCAAATGCATTCTTCTGCACATTTCCAAGAAGAAATACACTTAAAAGCAACTCTGAGTACTCCAATTACCCGGACATCAACTTCAATAGGTAAGCATCATGCGATTAGGAATTTTGTGACAATTTGCTTGCCTCTGGTACTGACATAGCATTTCCTTACAGTTATTTTTCTTGCATTATGTGAAGGTCCTGGACCTTGAAATCTGAGAAAAAATACTGGCAAGCCTTAGAGTGCTCTAAATAGTTTACTATTATGTATTTAGCTTTTCTGTGAATCGGTTCCATTTCCCAGGAAGTTTATTTGTCATGACATTATAACGCAGAAGATTGTCACGTGAGAGCAGAACACCGTGACTTTTTGGCACTTGCTCTGGCTGGGGTCCGGTTGCCTGCATTGCTGCTATTTTTTGCGCGGCCCGATGTAGCCGTAAAACAGATGACTGAGTTAGCTGTAGTGAATGCCAGACCACTACAATGAAATAAAATTTCGTAGAAAAGCTATAATAATGATTTGTTTAGAGTGCTGTAAGGTTTTCCAGTAGTTTTTCTGCGGTTTTGAGGTCACGGACGTTCATGTAATGCAAAAAAATGAGAAGTTGAAAATGTCATGTCTGTACTACACCTTTAATAGGCCCCTCGCCAGGTTTGGGCATACAGGAATTTGCTGTGCATAGACCACACAGTCATGTCAAGAGCGTGTCTGTAAAGTACTATACTGATGTGTACTGCTAAAACGGGAAAATTTAAACAAAAGCCTATGCGCTCTTTTCCTCGAATGTGCTACTCCAGCTGCGAGGTGACAAAACAGGCCTTGGACTTTTGCCCTGTTGCATTACTCAGTGTTGGTTGCACGGCTCCTCACTCACTTACTGTGGTTAAAGCTCCTGGCATATAGCCAAATTTTGGACTGGTAGGCAGCCCTTTAAAGGACCCTTAAACCACTCTGAGCATGATGGTGACCAAACATATTCTCTCTCACCTTTGCTATTCTTCCCATGGGCACTCTTCATTGCCGCATGCTTCTGTAGAGTACATGTGGACACTACATCAGCAGCAAATGTCATGTTGGCACCGTTTTCTTGTTTGAAAACACTAAAGACCTGCACAACTTCCGGTTACAAGGACTCCAGTTTTTTTTACAGCAAAGCTGTGTATGGCTAGCTGATTCGTCTGTCCGTCTGTCTGTCGTCTGTATGCCGGAAACTCATCCGGCACAACTTCAAGCGCATGCACAGAAAAAAAGAGACAGAAAGAAAGGCGCGCGATTGGCTGTGCCAGTAGTGACGTCGTTGCTCTCTCTCGCAGCCAAGCATGCGCAGCAGTTTTTCTTCAGCTCTGAAATGGGTAGGCCATGGGTCATACATACTCCTAAGGAGCAGGCAGCTTTCGATCAGCATTGCCGCGAGCAGAACTGGGAACGAGCTCGTCTACGCCGTGCCCATGCTGCAGCCTGGACGCAAGTACAGGCTCGTGCAGCTGAGCACAAGCAGCAACTGCGTACCAAGGATTCCGGCAGCCTAACAAGCCATCGTTTAATGAACCGTCGGGATTAACCCAGTGGTAAACACTGGGGTGCATGTTTCAGCTTTGCTGGTTAACCAACTCTACGAAGTGCTTGGGCGGTGATTTTTTGCTACATGCAGTTGCTGCCGCTCATGCCGTGCAAAACGCGCTGCGGGAGGTGAAATTAGTTGATTGCACATGATAGGGTAAGCAAAATGACAAGTAAGAGCAGGCGTGAGACTTCATTGCAAAGGTGGAGCTAGTAGGATTAGAAGTAACATCCCTCTTAGATTGACAGTCAGCAGCCCTTACACTAGTTACATCGCATGCATGACCCTGATGGTGTCACAACAAGTGAAGAAGGAACTGAAAAAGCCCAGAGAGAAGCACACATTCTTTATTTATTTATTTATTTATTTATTTATTTATTTATTTATTTATTGCTTCTCTGCGGTGTGTTGCGCTGCCATGTTTGTGAATGATCGTCGCAGTATTCTGTACACTGCGCACATGTTTATTTAGATGTGTTCAAAATGTCAGAGGTGGTTTAGGGGCCGTGCGATGTACTTTATGTGTCTCACGCAAAATGGCATTTGGTGTCAGTCATTTTTGTGTGAAACTGAGGGTGGAAAATGAGGAGGTGGGTGAAGTGATTGGGGGTGGCTTCCACATGGCACATGGTAAAATTTATGCACGAATGACAGTCTCTCCTCAGTCTCTGCTAATGTGCCTCAACCTGAAACTCTTCAACTCCATCCGAGTATAGGGCCCTCAACTAAAGTGGTCACTTTGGTTCATTAGTGCTCCTCAGGCAATCCCAAGCTCATAGCGCATAACCAGCCACTTTTGGTATCTGCTGAAACGTGCTGGAGTTGATACGTAACATTTTCAAGCTTACAGGTCAATTTCTCATCGCAGAAATCACTGAATGACATTTGTGAAGCACAGGGCCAATCAGGGAGCAGCGCTGTGCCCTCTACTTCATCAGGGCATGGGAAGAGCTGTGTCTGTGGGCATTTGTGGTAGACCTGTGCACATTACAGAAAAAAGAAACCTAATTACAATTACTTAATTCAAGAATGTAATTGTTTGCAGTTATCATTACTGGCTCCCACAGCACTAACTAAGCATTACTTCATGTTACTTTGATCCTAAACTTTGTTAACCTTGCACGAATACAGCAAATACGACATGCTGGCCTGGCTCTTTCACTGCGTCCTTTGCAGCCCTTCACATGTTGTTCATCTTCATTAACAATCGGTTATAAAAATTTTTTTTGTTCTCTCATTTTTTTAGTGAAGAAATCAGCAGCAATGCTAAAAACACAGTCAATGCGCTTGCTAAAAGAAAGGGCGGTGTTGTAACATGCGAACACAAGATTGTGGTTACATAGTGCCATCATGCTCAAAAGGAGATACTCTGTAAAGAGCAGTGCTTCGTTGTTGTTGGGGCTTGCAGAAGCTCCCCACTGGACTAATGAAAAGCCGAAAACAAAGTTTTTGTAGGTGATTTCCTGGCATCAGCGTGATGATAGTTGGATGTTATTGGCACAAGCGCCCTGTCATCGTCATCCGAAGTGGCCGTTGCTGTTGAGCCATAGTTCAATTCATCGGCCAACATCTGGCGGGGCGTTGAGATGAAATAAATACCGAGCACCTGGGTTTGCTCGTCCGAACAAGCAAATCCACAAGGCTGCTGTGTGACACAACCATGGCCGTTCTACTGTAGTTCCCATCAAATTCAAATGCTGAGAGCTGTGTCACCTATTGCAGCTTGTCTCATCAATAAAGTAACTAGTTGCATGTAATTGGTGACTGAAAAAAGTAATTGAACTACAGTGAGCATCACCAAGTAAAAAAGAAAGAAGGTATCGATCAGTTGCAAAACTATAAAAGAAACATCACTGATTGCAGGGAATTCATTACATGGAATTCGTTATGTGCGAGTCTCATTTGTAAATGCAGTGGCTAAAAGAGTCCAAGTGTGACATTATTTTTATTAGTATCTTTTTTTTTTCACGTTCTGCTGTTCTTGTCTGTTCCTAGATAAGGCTTAGGATTGCTGCTTTTACTTTCAGGTTATTTTCTGGAACTAGTGACGAAGCTCGGAAAATGGAGAAGCTAAAGTGCATCGTGAATTACTTCCGAAGAATTACAAAGGAGGGTCAGTAACTCAGCTAATGCAACTGTAATTCATCCCCAAGTGCTTCCAAGATGAGTGAGAACATATGAGCTTGCATTGTATAGCAGTGCTTTCTACCTTGGAAAGATCAGTGGTGCTATAATGTCCCGGTTTGTGACCCTTGGTTTATGCATGTTTCGTGTCGAACAATAGGAAGACTTATCTAGGTGTCTAGGAATATTCGAAAATTTTATCAATTGAATATTGTATATTTAGTACATATTTGCATCCGATTTGAAAACCAAGTACTAGTCGAAATATTTTGAATATCTGATATGACGCAAATATTCAAAAAGAAATTTAATGTATTGGTAGCTGTGTAGGAATAGAGGTGATTCTTTGTGTTTGTTTCTATCTAATCTGCGGGTGTGTATGTGGTATTATGCTACTTAGCACATTTCTTTCATTGTTAAGTTTAGCACGTAAGGTAAGCTCCAGCTGCCAGATGGCTAACTTTGCTGGAAAGGGACACAGGTCTGCAAATTGCTCGGGCACAACTTGGCACAGTGAAAGGGAATGGCAGCGATTGCACAAAGAAGTCCAATGGCATAAGAATGCTTTTCTAGGGGGTAAAAGTTTGTCGGGCCGATCCACTGCAGTGATACCCGTCTACGTGGCCTCCCTAAGCAAACATGCCAGCCGCCCGCCGCATGCCCATCTTGGCTCTCAATGCAGCCCGTCACGCTCCTTTTTTAACATTTTAGCATAATGACGGGCGATCCACTACTGCAATGTCTGCCTGTGCGAGACCCAAGATTTGTGCAAATTTTGCGTGCAATGGGCACTGTGGATATTACCACAATGCCCATGCACATAGCACTATGCTAAATGGCTTTTTTTCTAAACGTACAGGTATAGGTGTTACTACACATCTTCAGTTAATGTTGTAGTCATATGTATTTTTTTTTCAAACAGTAGAATTCGTGGTTACATTATATTCTTGCAAAGAGTATTTTGACAACAGTCAGTTGGTCAATCTCACACTGAAGGATAGAATGCTGCATGCATAGGGTGCAAAACACAAGGAAAATCAAGCACTGTGCTTCTGTGGTTCTTTTATAAGCACTTCTTATTGGTTGGGTGCTAGTGCAGCTTTTTCCTTGCCCATTTGTCATTACGTATGCAATGCTACCCGCACTCCTGAGCTTATCACTTGACAATAAATGTGCTGAGTGACAACTGGCGCAGGACCAAATGCCTCTGAGTTGACTGTAATTTGTTGATGTATAATAATACACAGGTTGGTAAGAGTGTGAATTTATTTATTTGTTTGTTTACGTACCCGCAGTCGACAAGGCTTTGTAGAGGGGAGTGCAGTAATAACAAAACAATACATTACTAAAATACGCAAAAAAAAGAACATGCTATACGAAAAAAAAAATGAAAGCATGTCAGGCAATTAATTTATGACAATAAAAACTGTAAACAAAGAACATAATAATATGCCAGGTCATAAAAGGAAAAAAAAGTCAGATTTGCTAAACCAGAATCGGCACTTAGGCAGAAAACATTTAAAAATAAGTGCTAAAAATGGGGGAAAATGAAATCAGATGCCTGGCACCCTTTCACTCTGAGCAAGGGAAAAAAAGACATGATCACTTTTATTTATGCAGGGTCTTCACAACAAAAAAAGGCAAGCCGTGCTTTCCGAAATATAGTGTAATCGGATACAAATGCAATATGCAGGGGACAGTGCTTCCATTCATTATACACATGTGAAATAAACAAGTAAAAAAATGCATTTGTGTAACAATGAAAAGATCCAACTGTGTGCTGATGATGAATGCAGGAATTATGTGGAATTAGGAACTAGTCGGTTACGTAAGTAAAGATTAATGATAATAAATCTTGTGCAGTCAGGGTGTCTACCAACCGGAAAAACCAGGAAATCTCTGGGATATTGAATAGTCTGGAAATACTTAGGGAAAACTCAGGGAATTTGTGCTTCTATCAGAGAAAATTAGCTGTAATTTTATCAAAACGGAATGAAAGTCGTGTTAATGCTGGCTCGAGTAACAGAGAGGAATCGTAATGAATCGACTTTGATGCCGTGTCAATGGCTAGAGGAGTTGCCATTGTACAGTCAATGACCGACTTTTCGGACGCTCAATAATTCAGACGGCTTCGCGGCACCACCGATGTAAATATACCTTGTAGCAAAGCTTCCATAGAAGCCCATACATTCAAAATATGGCGGTTCACCAGTGGTTTATGGGGCTTGGCGCCATCTGTGTGACGAGGGAACACTTCCAGCAGAAGAAAAAATAATGTGACACCATATCCGTTAAAAACAGAAGTGACATCATTTTGTTCTCGAAGGCGCGAAATTTGCTTTGATGGCCTGCCGTTAGAGCTGCATATTCAAATGCCCCACCATTTGATTTGATTGGTGTTTCGAGCTTTCAGTGCAGGAAGCGATGCACAAAAAGGCCAGCCGTACAGGTGTTGAAATTGCACCAATGCACAAAACATACTTTCTTTGGAGGCCGATGAAAGCTTTGGGTGTACAGTGCTGGTTTTATCGTCGAACACCAAGCCCGTCGGCCAGCGCAGTCACATGAAAACAACTAAAGTAAACAATTATCTCGTAATCGTAACTCACTACTTTTGACTGAACAGGCGATGAAACTAGCCGCATCACCAAGTTCAGACAAATGCGGCAAGCGAAACAGCACAACTTGTGAGGGGGGCGTATTGTAACCGGTGAAATTTATGAGGATGCCTTTCTGTACACTTCAAGAGCTGCATTGCATTGCAAGTGACATAGCGCAGTCAACAAAAAAAAAACAAAAAACAAAATACAGTTGCCTTTTGTTTAGTCGTCGCACGTATATAAAATTTATTAGAAATTTTAGTTTTGTTGAATGAATCTAACTCTGTCTCTCTTTAATTAATGCTTTTTTCTTTCCCAATGTTTGTTCCCTCCAAATATAGTTGCACTTCAATCGTTGCTCCCATAACCACCCTTGCTGATGTCTGTGACAAATTGTCCTGAACCGCTTTTCACCCGAACCTTAGCGACCTATTTGGGTAGACGTTGGCACCACCGCGTACCTCATAAAGTCAATGTACAGTAGTCCCTCGTTACAACAAAGCCAGCGTGACGGCGAAAAAATTCGTTATAAGTGGTAATTCGATATAAGCGACCACTCGAGAAGAGCTAAAGCAGTCTAGCTTTAATTGCGCCACAACTGCGAGGAAGTCAAAATACGATGTATTCAGCGAAGCAAAACTTTATTCAGGTGTAAAAAAGGCAGTGAACTTTGGCTGTTTCAAGTTCTTACTAGGCGCGAGCAAACCCTGCTCTAATTTGACCAAGCATTGCACGAGGCCGTGGTCGCCGCCCATGCATTCAACCTTATTTCACAGCAGGCGTAGGTACTCCCGTGTCTGAACCATAGTTGGCTCTTCACATGGCTCTTCGTCGCCGGCTCTTCGTCCTCGTTGGGGCCACCAACAGTGTCAATTAGTATTTCTGCATCCATCGCTAGGGCGCCACGGGAGCAGCAGCGTCAGCCAATGCGAATGTCTCAAAGTCACCTTCTACCTCTTGGCCAGCAATTTTATGAACAGCCTCATGCAGATCGCTGCAAGTCCGGTCATCGTCGGGTCACTGACGACGGCGCGGGAAAAGCCGGCGTGCGCAAAGCAGTTGGCGACCTTTGAAAGTGTGAATTATTTCCGTGAAATGTTCAGCAAATGGATCGCACCAAGCAAATCAATGTTGTATCTCTTGCTGGCGTCATATGCTGTGAGCATGCACTGCAAAAGAGCCTTGCGGTACAGCTTCCAGGTGGTCTCAATGATGCCCTGATCCATCGGTTGCAGTACAGTGGTTGTGTTTACGGGCAAAAATTCCAGAGCAATCGCCTTGAGGTTGTCGATCCTCCCGTGGCTCAGACAGTTGTCAATTATGAAAAGCACTTGCTGATTCTTTGCGTCAAACCGTCTATCCAGAAGGCGCGCACGTAGTCTTGAATAATAACAGCAGTCATCCATGCTCGCTTGTTATTTCTGTAGATGCCTTCCTTAGGAATAGTTGCATTTTGGAAGCACCGTGGCTTCTCCGCCTTCCGCAGTATCAATAAGGGAAGCTTGTCCTCGCCTGTTGCATTAGCACGAAACAGCACTGTGACACACTTCTTGCTCTGTTTTTCTCTGGGTTAAGATCCGCCAGCAGTAGTGAACGTGCGATTCGGTAGCAGCTTGTAAAAAAATGCAGCCTCATCTAGGTTGTCAATGTCTTTGTCTTCATACTTTTCAAGCAGAGCTTGGAACCGATGTTGGCACCACACGTCTAAGGTGTCACGGTTCACAGCTGCACTTTTTGCCAATGATCGACTTCAAGGTCACGCAGTGTCGTTTCTTGAACCGCCCAAGCCAGCCATTGCTGCACTTGAAATTTTTATGGCCCATTTGGAAGGCGAGAGCTTCGGCTTTTGCAGTAAATGCAGGTCCGTGTACGGGGAGATTTGCGCTCCTGGCATTCTTCAGCCATTGTAGAAGCGCACCTTCCATTTCGGGGTATTTCGAATCGCGAATCAGTCATGATCATCTGGGCGCCAGCTCATCAAGGCATTCCTGACAACGAGGTCGCCAACCACGTGGCTCGAGATCTGACCCACCGAGCCGACGCCGAGGAATCTGAACCCGAGCGCATGCACCCTCTAGTCTCGTACCAAGACATCACACAACACTACCAGCTAACCCGCAGAACATATGCACCCCCACACAAGTCACTACCTAGAGAGCAGGAGCGACTCTTCCGAGCTCTACAGGTTAATACATTCCCCCACCCAACCAGAAATCACCTCATAGACCCTACACAATTCTCTCCGCAATGCCGCTTCTGCGGAGAGCCCGGGTCCCTCAGGCACATAGTAGGGGGTTGCAGAGCGGCACCATTAAATCCTCCGAACCCTTACCCCACTAATGAGCGTTGGGAGAGAGCCTTGGCCAGCTCCGACCTCGAGGATCAGCAACGGCTGATTGCGAGGGCCCAGGACGCGGCCCGAGCTCAAGGCATTCTGGAATGAGGACTCCTCTCCAAAGCTGCATTCACCTAATAAAAATGTTTATTCTCTCTCTCTCTCCTCTTTCTCTTTGCCGAGAAGCTCTTTTCGAAGCCATCCAGCACAGCTTCCTTGTTTTTCAATACAATTGATAAAGTAGACAGTGGTAGGCCGAATTCCTTCGCAATGTCAGTTTTCTGCCGGCTGCCTTTTTCCACTCTTTATCGACAGAACCTTCTGCTCCGAAGTCGGACACTTTCACCCGGAGATTGACAGAGCCATTTATCACTGTAGACCACAAAAGCACACGTGAGGCATGCCGAACGAAGCACTCCGAATAATGCACAATCACATGTCCTGCAGCACGGATCCAAACACACATGCCGTAGGCGCTAAAGTGACTGAACATGGCGGGCGACATAGAAGGCAGAAGCTTCAAAATGTCGTCAGGCCATCTCGCTTTCCTCGTCAGTACGCACTGGTGATGGCGAGGTTAGGAGTTGACATGAAGGTGAGTGAGAGAAGTGACTGGCATCCGAACGGCTTGCAGACTGGAGAGCAAATGAGGAGGGGAAGGCAGCGGGGCTGCTTTTTGAGGGTGGGTGGGTGGGTGGGGGGGTGCGGAGGTCACTGAAAACTACAGGAGTATCGCACTGGAAAGTGCTGCAAATGCCGTGGCTCGAGTCGGAGGTTGTGTTTGTTGTGCTCAAAAAACCATTAGCCACTCATTGTGCAAACGCAGTTGGATCATGAAAACTGAACGGTTTTGCAGTAGGGGCTTTGAATGATCACTGGGCAATTTTTTTCTGGGTTGTGCAGCTGTGAAGCTTGCAAAACGAGTTTTTCAGTCTCCGTTGTTGACGACACTGTGCTAATTCTACGGTTCAAGTATCGGTGTCCACACACTGTCGCATCCGAGCCATTTACAAATGTCTAGGAAAAAATTCAATGACTCTGCCACGCATTTAGACCGTTTGTCTAAAATCGGATGGCTGGAATGAAGCATGACTGGCTTGAGAAAATCGCCGGGGAAACACCAGCTTGCATTGACCCGCCATGTTGACTGGCTGACTTGCCGCTGGTGACGCTCGGATTTTTCGTGCTTTCGGCAAGTTATCGGTTGATTTGCATTGTCAAAAGTGCAATGAAGCTAAGGGCAGTGTTTTATTGCGATGCAGGCTGATTATGGCGACCGGCGAGCAAATTTCTAGACCGGCTTCCCCAAAGTCGTCTTCCCAATTTGTTAACGTAGCTCCTCGTGTCAAACATGGCACGTATAATCGAAGTTACACTTCTTTTGTGCTTTTTGGCACGTTTCAGCACCAGAAGTGCTCTTTGAAGTGGTAAAACTTTGCTCATTGAGCGCACCCCATGGAGTGCTACGGCGCAAGTCTGCCCGCGGTCTTTTGGCCACTTTTCAACATCCAAGAGACCACGGTTTCCTGGCATCGCAAAGTGTCAGGAAATCTTTATTTTTGTGTGGATTCTATCGCAGGGGACACCAGCAATGCGATTGCGACCGAGATTAACGGTTCGGGCATGCTGCACCATAGAATTTGACAGCTTCCGTTCGCTTCGCAGTAAACAGCTGGGAGCACTCGGCACTTACTTGGTGCCCGTTACTAGGCGGTCATCAGTCATGGGTTTGGTACTTTTATGGCCTGTTATGTGCCTGCATGAGACTAATTCATCGGTGGTATTAATTTGACGCTGCATGCGCAAAACGGTCACCGCCGCTGAGCGGCAGTGATGCCTCCGCTCGCCACTTGGCTCTAAGCAGGTCAAGCTCTTTGTGCGCTTCGAGTAATGCGGCTTAAAATGCATGCGTTTGGGTCGGGACTGCAAGAAATTTCGAATAATGCAATACTTCGAGTAAAGTGATTTCGTTATAACGAGGGATCACTGTACTTTCATATGTTTGGAGTGCTTTTGTTGCGAGAAAATCTGGCAGAACCTGTGTCACGATGAATGTCGGCGTTAATGCAATCAGCATTGAAGCAATGTAGCGACACACCACATTGCCTGCGGCGAAACGTGTATGCAGCCGGGCTCCTCTCTCTCGCTTCCCTCTGCGCCATCTAGTGGTGCCGCTGTAAGGAGTGCGTGTGGTACGGGTTCAATTCTGTTGAGCATTGGAGAAATTTAAAGGATCATTTTCCTCACTGTAAAGCAGCACATACCCAGTGGCACATATCTAGTTATGCAAATTGGTTCAAAGAGGTTCATTGAGCAGTACATACCCAATGCCACATATCCAGTGCAGCATCCCCAGTGACCCATGTTGGCATCATAGAGTTCCTTTAGAATAATGCAATCCTTGTTTGTTAGTGAACTAGTGCCTAGCATTCACTGTCCAAATCTCGCATTGTCTCAAGAAGCTAGAGCGCAAAGTTCAAGGCCACTTTTTGTTTTTGCATCTTTTCTGTACTACCAAGACTTGCACGCTCACTGTATGAATAATGTTTCTGGCCTTCCAAGTGTGATGTACCAGCATAACTTAACATCCCTTTTTAGTGTCCCTTGATGCACCCTAATGGAGTGATAGACCAGTTTTATTACAGTGGAGTGACGTGGCATCTTTCTTTTCCCACTGACTGTGTAGAGCCTACTGGAATGCTGACATTTCACCGGAGATGTCTGACTGAGCCCTATGAGTGGAGCAGTGCGAAAAACAAACTGGGCAACCTTTTTGTGTCTGAATCGGGGTTCATTGAACGTGAAGGGCAGGGCATGCTCCAGGTGAGTAATTTTACTGATTCATCCTAGTAGTGTACACAGTATCGCGACATACATAAGTAGCACAAATCTATTTGCCACCAATGTTTCAAAGTGTGCCAATGAGAAAGGTAATGCCAGATTTCTTTTCAAGTTGGATATTTTTCTTGCTCTTGCACTGTAATAGAAAGAAAGCAAATAGCAGGGTGGGTGGTTTGGATTGCACGTTTAACAGGAACCGCTGTTTGAACATAGTTGTCTTTCCTTTCATATCGATACAGTGCACACGAGAGCTGTCATTCATTTTTATACTTCATACTGTAGAACCTCAATACATATAGACCATTTACAGCACCATACCCGTGGCTCCCGCCATATTTGGTCACGTGACAGCACCCGCTGTTGAGTGCCTTCTGAATGGCGTTTTCTCGCCTGTTTACTATGGCCACAGGCTCAGCTCAGACAGCAGCTATTTTGGCCACCACGGTGAGCAGTGAGTGGTTAGATGATATGACACTTCGGCTAGAGCTGCAGAGGTCGTGTACTATATACTTTGTGTCCTGTCTGCACACCTCACCTCCCTTTTTTGCATAATGATTCCTTACCAACTAGTTCAGCTTTCTGTCGTTCTATACTTTTCATTTATCTGTTCTGTTTCATCACCATCATCGTCGGCCTGTTTTATGTCCACTGCAGGACGAAGGCCTCTTCCTGCAATCTCCAATTACCCCTGTCCTGTGCCAACCGATTCCAACTAGCGCCCGTGAATTTCCTAATTTCATCGCTCCACCTAGTCTTCAGCCGTCCTCACATTAGTCTTAAAATATGTGCAAGCTTACCAGCTGAAGACTCTTAGAGCTTTTAGCTGAAACAAGACACTCTGGAAATCATTTGGCCAGGTAATATTTAGCGCACGTGTAACAGTCCCTGTACTCAAAGAAGTTCTTGAAGCTAAAGTGTCAATGTTATGTTCTATTGCATCATGTTTTTAACAAAACCCCATTGCCATAGCCCACAGTACTACTTAGTGTCATTATTTTAGCAACAATATATTTTACGCCATCCACAGCGACAGATTTTAGGCCTTTTTACAGCCATTACACATATACCATGATGAATTCATTGTCTACACCATTCACAATGCACCGTTAACATTACATTTGTCATGGCGCTCTTTGGCCGTACCTGCCCCTTGCGCCATAAAACGCCACACATCATCAGCTGAAGACAACGAATGCAGCGGCTTGCTGTTTGCTTTTACCGTTTATATTCTAGTCTTTACAGTGGTAGATTTGGAAGGTTGTTACGGTTTTGTACCTATTGTTGTTAAATGTACGTGCATCAACTTCATTCGGGAATGCGTGTGTGCATGCAGAAGATGCCTGTTTCCAACCTGCTCCAACCACATCATTCTTGTCATCAGCACTGATCAGAGATTAAAATGTATTCGCTTACGCATGGTCAAAAATGTGGCAAGTGACTGAGTTATGTCTAGCTTGCTTTTTGATTCGCGGTGCAGAAAGAAAACTCGTGCTGCCCACCTGTTATTCCACGTTTGAGTTTTCTGCCATGCAAAATGATATGGCTCAAGTGTGTCAGTCATGCTTGCTTGAGAAGGACATATTGCTGACTTGCATGCTTACTGAAGTTCAACATTCCGTGATATTTTGTGCCAGCGGTGAATGTGACACTGTGTTGTGGCTGCAGGTGTTGTTGGCCTGGTAGTCACTGCTGGCAATCGGTTGCCGGTCATTGCTGGCAGTTGCCTATCCAACGCTGGTGATAGAGCTTGTTGGGCTCGCCTTACAGAAATGTGTACCTGATGAACGGTCGTAAAACAGGGCACTCTTTGTGCAGCTGAGGGATGGAACTTTCACACAGTTTCATCCCATACATTCAAATCTCTGTCGCAGTTCTTTTAGTTCACAACGGAGAGCAGCTTCCCTTTATGCTTCCACATATTAAATAAATAGTATTACCAAGTGATTCCTGGCTTCTCGGTGGAACGTTGCTGGAGTGAGCAGCGGCGGCGGCGGCTAATGCCTGCTTGTCCCGATTCAGAAGGTGTTCAATGGCGACGTGCCTGTGGTAGCTCCAGGCACATAGTCCACAGACTGTTTGCTATTAAATGCCTATAACAAGTAAATCTGGAATTCCTGTAGCTGTGCATTGTTTTAATGACTATTCTGCAGCTAAAGTGAGACCTAAGGGATGCAACATATCTGGTATAGTGAAGCAAATTTTTCTTTGAGCATGGGTCAAGATAATAAGCAAGCCAGTGGCAAAATGCCAAAAAGGCCACAAGAGTAACATTATTAAATTTGTTTCTTCTTTTTTGAAATACCATATTTATCCGAATATAAGACAAGGTTTTTTTCGCAGAATCCTGAGCCTCGAAGTCATCCCCCGCCTTATGTCCGAGGCTGATATTTTCAATTACTATTTCAATATGGCAATAGCAGTGCCACATTTCTGGCAATCCAAATTTAGACGGAAGTGCAAATTCTAGCAACTAATTAGCTTTTGCAGGTGAGACAGTACCATATTTTTGAGCATATACCCCACACTGAGAATTAGAAAAATTTTACAGTAAAGGCAGGGTGTGGGTTATATGCGAATCTTGCCTCGAGGTCTGACTTCATGGCAGCATGAATTTTGCTTTACAGTGTGGCTTCACAGCAGTGCAGTGTGTGGTGCCATAAAGCCACACCATAAGGCAAATATCATGCTGCTGTGGAGTCACACCTTAAGGTGGAATCCGCATGTTTGCCGAGCCGATTGTTGCATTTATTCTAGGAGCTTCTGAATATTTGGCATTTTGGAAAATCCCCACCAAGTCAGAATCAACCTTCAGCTGCTGTATATCGGCCTACATAAGCGTGCTTAAGAGGAAGCTTTAGCTCGGGCCCAACTCCGACGCGGCCTATTCAAATACATGTAAAATGCAAAAACGTTTTTCTGAGATAACCCCTGGACCGATCTTAATGAAATTTATTTGCATTTGAGAGAGAAAGTAAATTCTAGTGACTGTTGCAAGCGTAATTTATATTTAGGGCCTGAATTTTCTTAAATAGATATTTAAAAATTCAAAAGTTTGAAAAAAATAGAAGCACGAAGTTTACGAATTAATAGCTCTGCATCAAAACAGATATCGAGGGTCTGTAAAACGGCATCCATTAGATCATTCAAAACAAACAAATTCGATATGTCAATTTATATCTTACATGAATTTGTTACGTTGTTTACAAGGGTTCTGCAAAAGCTGTATTTCCCTATTACTAAATTTTTTGATATTCCTCTGTAACATATCAATTTTGTCCGCTTTAGATGTACTATTAGATGCAATTCACAGAATTGTGGTATCATTTTTCGTTGCTGAGTTAGAGTTGTAAACATCAAGTTTACAACTCTCTAACTCAGCAACGAAAAACGATACCACAATTCTGTGAATTGCATCTAATAGTACATCTAACTTAAACCGAAAATTTGAAACCAACAGTCACTAGATTTTACGTTTTTCTTTTAAATGCAACAAACCTCGTCAAATTCGGTGCAGTGGTTGCCGAGAAAAACAAATTCTCCTTTTACATGTATTTAGATAGGAGCACCCGAGCTGAAGCTTCCTCTTAAGTTCTTTTTCTATGGTCCCCTGATTGGCACCCTCACCTTATAATCAAGTAAATATAGTAAATTGGCTGTGAACTGGACAAACTGTCTTCATTACCTTGAATGGCATTGTTTTATGCTCTATGTTTGTTAAGCCTTTCGGGGTCACCGTCGCACATGTATGGCAGTGGAAACAAATTCCATATGGTCACAGTCGTACATACGTACGGGGGCAACTGATTGTTTAAAAAAAACGCGGCTTTTTAGAATGAAAGAATGAAGTGCCGCCTAAAGCTGCTCCGGATGTCCGGCAGCATTCAGTGACTTCTATAACAAAATTCTTAGTGTGCTGCCTCCCGTCAGCACTTGTGAACTTTGTAATTGGCCTTTCTTCTTTTCGTTTTCAAGTTAAGTGCGTCAGAAAAACCGATTTCTTTCTTGTTTCTTATCACTCGAGGACGTGCACCCGGGTGGCTCTCCCACAGGTGTGCGATGACTTTGTTTGCAGGTGGCCACTTGCAAACTAACTATACTGCTGCACGTGAGTCTTTTTTGTGAGGTGTACGAGGACTGATGGAATCGATTGAGTCTAGCATTCAGACATTTGAGTTCTGCAAGTTTCTCACTTGCTTTCTTTTTTCTTACGGGTGTGCGCCACTAAGCTTGCTTGTCGGTGCTCACATGGCATGCCTTGGTTTCACTATGACCGCATGCCCCTGGAGCCATATTCTGTAATGATTCGCATCATTTCCATTCTTCTGGCCCTTTGTCATTGCTTTCGAAGTCGATTGGCGGCCGCCGCACCTGTCTTTGCTGGGATGGCACCTATGGTGCTATACACGATAAATATGGAAAATTAAATGCAACGTTACAAAATATGAGCTCTCTCTATGTCAAATGTTTTTAGAATTTAAAAGTAAGTTGTGTGAATATCATCACATTTGTCAAAAATCATTTATTGTTGTCTATTCATGTATTCAACAGTAAACTATGTATAAAACTGAACACATAAAAAAAAACATAACTTTATTGTCAACGGACAAATTATTTACTTGTTTCTTTTTTTTCCTCAAAGTAAGTTTCTCTGATAAATTTTAATCTGAAATAAAGAATGTCACCCTGCAGGAACGTATTATCAGAAAAAAATTTTGCCCTCAGTGCGTTCTGTTTGCCATACTCAATGAGTTAAAAGGAAGATTTAGCTCAGGGGTTTCTATATAAATACATGGAAACAGAGAAATCATTTTTCTCGGCAACCACAGCACCAAATTTAATGAGGTTTATTGCATTTAAAAGAAAAAGTTAAAATCCAGTGACTGTTGGTAGCGAATTTTTTTATTTAGGCCATCAGTTCATTTAAATAATTGTTGAAAATCGCAAATTTTCTGAAAACAACACTTTCATGTTTACAGCTCTAACTCGGCAATGAAAAATGACATCACAATTTTGCAAATTACATCGAATTGTAAACCTAAAGTAGACAAAATTAATCTATATTGTACATGGCTCTCAAATAAACTGCTAACATCTGAGAAGGACTTTTGCAGAGCACTTGTAAAGAATTCACATAAGATATAATTTTATAGATAAAATTTGTCCGCTTTGGATGCTCTAACAGATGCAATTTGCAGTACTGTGATAACTCTTCATGGTGTAGAGCTACGAATTTGTAAACTTCTTCCTATCTATTTTTTTTTTCAGACTACCAATTTCTGAAAATTTCTTTTAAAAAAATGCAGGCCTTAAACCGAAATTCCGCTTACAGCAGTCACTAGAATTTGACTTTCTCTCAAATGCAACAAATTTCATTAAAGGGACCCTGAAACGATTTTGACGATTTTGTACAAACATACTGAGTCGTTAGAGTAGGTTTTTTTGATCATTAATTGATGCATCTAATTGCTCCGTGTAAAGCGTGTAATTTATTATAAGGTCTTAAAAATGTACGTCGCTGCCAATCGCCGCACACTGCTCGGTGGAATTTTCAGCCGCCCCTACCCATATGACAAAAATTACCCAATTGACATCAAGAGGGCGAGCTAATCCGATTGGCTGCCCAGGACGCATCATCGATAATTTTTCCACCTTTATGGTGAACAAATGATGTTCGTAAGAGCTGGAATGTTTGTTAGTTTGTTTTTATAAAAAAAAAGTAACAGAAAGAGAATGCACAAGAGCAATTTCTCACTACACTTAACCACTTCTGGCACACAGCAAGCGTCGTCTGCTTGTGTTATAATGTGCTCCATTTTGATTAGAGCTCTGCGGCCAGAGTCAGTCTCAGTCTTTTCGCGAGCACTATGATTCGACTTTTTTGCATTGTTGACTGCAAACGTAGCGACTGGCAATATGTCAGGCTGCGACATCATGTCCCTCTGCAAGGCAGCAGACGAGCGGACTGGCTGCAGCACATAGGACTGCCGCTATCCAATCGGCGCCAGGATTTGCGCGTTTGCGGCTGTCACTTTACACCAGAAGATTACTAACACAATAGTGTTTCGCAAGTCCGGTATTAGGGTAAACGCAAGCGCAAGAGGACAGGGCCTGGCCGTTTGACTGTGTCGTTTCACGGATGAGCAGAAGCGTAAATGTGAATGGTCTGCACGGTGCAGCCACCTGGTGGAACAGAGCTAAACCACACACAGTAGCAGTAACGAAATGTATTCTTCTTTGCTGCTGGTGTAAATTTTTCACAGGAGTGCAATCGTTAACACATTGTTTTTTTAAATGTTTAAAATGTTTTGCATTTGGTCAGAGCAATATTAGCACTTTGTTTGGCTGGTTAAGCTCTGCGCCAACAGGTGGCTGGATCGTGCAGACCGATCAGGCCGCTCACGTACATCTACGCTAAAGTTCCTTCATCAGCTTGACTTTATGCCTCCAGCCATCCATCGAAACGCCCTGCTTGCCTGTGGTTACCGGAATACCAGACACGTTTGGCGCTGCAACAGAATGCTCGCAACGTACGCTGCTTCGTAAGCTTTCGCTTGGGGTCGACTGCCAAGCAACTGGCGGAGAGTTTGAAGAGGCTTCGCGCGCTCAGTCCTAGAGAATCGGAAGTGACGACACGACACGCCATCATGACACAGAGCCACTGAAGGCAGAGCTTAGCACCGATCACTTGGCGAACAAATTGAGGAGAAAACGCATGAGTATGGAGGAGGGTAACTTGTAATCGTCCGTAGCTCTCTTAATATGAGACGTTTCACACAAATTGTGGTGCAAATGATCAAGTTTAGCTGTACCCTACGGGTCTACAAACTGTTTCGGGGCCCTTTAATATCGGCCCAGAGCTTATCTCAGAAAAGTGTTTCTGCGCTTTACATGTATTTGATTAGGCGTATTTGATTAGGCGGCATCGGAATTGGGCCTGAGCTAAAGCTTCTTAATGCCATGCCTGGGTGCATGTTCGTGCAGATTGTGCCTGTTTGTGTCTTGGCTTTCTTCACTTTCATAAGTCTATTGTGTGGCCCCTACCACGGGTTTCTTGGCACCAATCTTTGTTGGTTCTTTTGTAATGAATATCGGGTATAACCAACACAATATTGCTCGAAATGCAAGTTCACTGCGCCGAAGTTCAATCTGTCATTTTTCATGTTTATACCGAACAGGGCTCACATATGTTAGGACACTTGCCATTTGCATTTGCAGAAGGCTATCCAACAATTAACATTGGCATGGTATAGCTCCAGGAAATTGCAAGCTTATTACAGAAATGTAAAATTTTTTAACATGCAGACCCAGCAACAGTGGCACTAGTGGTAACTTTAGTGAATACTGCGAGAGAATTACCTGTGTGAGCAATTATATATTTTTTTAATTTATTGCAAAGAGACAATTGGTCATTTCACTCAAGCCAAGTGCAAAGTGGTACTTATTTATTAAATAATATATGGTATGATCTATTCGTAAAAGGGACACCTAAATGGTAATAAAGTTAATAAAACTTCAACAGTTCGACTTTATACGGTTAAAAAGTGTCACGTATGACGCATCAGGTTCTGTACATACATGCAGATATCTGCTGGCGTTTATGGCCTATCTCAACTATAATTTGCAGTGAAACATTTACAGGATGTTCTCTTTAACACTCAGGGCCATTATTATTATAATAATTTTTGAGGCGATGCTGCCCCAGTGACTGTTTTTTTTTCTTGGATATTATAAAATGAACACAATGGTTTATTTTTGCTTATGTAAAAGGAGGAAAAGATGATGTGGTTAATGAAAAAGTACTCTTGGTATCCGAGGTAGAGGGTGGAGAAAGTATGTGTACATCAGTGGCATTCAAAGGAGTAATAGTGGGCCATGCTATATCGCATCTTTAAAGGGCCTCTCACCAGGCTCCATTACTACAAATTTTGGCTATGTGTACACTGGAAGGTGTAGGGCACTGTGAAGTTTTACCACAATTTTTCAAATTGCTTCAATATTAGGGGAAATGGGAGAAATTAAAATGTCGCATAACCATGCTGCCAGGAGGCAATCTTCATTGCCAACTAAGACAGCCTTCTGCCTCGACAAACATCCTCAAGTTCCTATTTCTTCTTTGCCTTCTCACATACTGGAGCCATGGGACGGCTTCACATTTGCGTCACAACTCCTACCTTCTTCTTCTTTTCCTCTTTTTGATGGACGGTGCAAGTAGCAGCATTGTGCATTCTGCATTGGACAATTTACCGAGGTCACGTGCCATAATCGGTGACGTTGCAGGCAGTGCGTGTTATGTAGGGGTATTTATGTGTTACATAGAGTTATTTGTATGTTACGTGAAAGTATTTGTGTGTGTGACCTTGACTTTTTGTCTCTGAAGTGGGGCTCCCTCAAGAGGAAGGGTATGTGTGGGTTGGGATTAAAATTTCATCTGTTTTCATTCCCTGAATCCATTTGATACATTACGGACAGGATTACCACCCAGCAATCTACGCGCCGCGCTTGTGTGTTTGCAAAGCCCAAATCTGGTGAGGGGCTGTTTAAGTTTCCAACAAGACTCTTGTTCTCTGAATCTTCTGTATGGTACACTATTAGGTTAACTTTCAGTAGTGATCAAAAATCAGTTTTTCATGTGTGTGTAATATTTATGTTTGTCTTTTCATGCACTTTACTGAAGGTTGACTTTGCAAACAAGTTCATCGGTGGAGGAGTGTTGGGTGGCGGTTGCGTGCAAGAAGAGATTCGGTTCATGATGTGCCCCGAGCTGATTGTGTCTCGGCTTTTTACTGAAGCTCTTGGTTCCAGGGAAGTCCTAGTCATTACTGGTGAGAAATAAGTTAATCTTTTCATCGGGACATCACTGTCTTTTGAAAAGTAGTGTGAGGGTCTGCAGGTATTCCAGGTCAATAACTGCTGTTACTCTTAAAATGTTTATCCAAAATGCATATATGAAGGCAGATTTCATTCAAAATACATTGTTTTAAAACAAGAACATTTTCCACTAAGCCTGTTTGCCTGCCAGCTTGAGAGTCTGACATGGTAGACAGTGTAAATGATGATTTATAGAGTCGAACATCTTTGTATATATGATATGGGCGTGCAGATAACCAAAATTTAAAATACGAATCATATTGGCTTTGATCTTCAATTCGCATTCAATTCTAGAATTTGCTTTTTGAAGTTGTTGAATATTCGTTTCATTCGAACATTTGCGAAAATTAATCCGGAGTCCCCCACCATGGCGTGCCTCATAGTCTGATTGTGGTTTTGCATGTAAAATCCCAGAATTTAATTAAACGTATTTACAGTAGTTACCAGCCGTTGAGCAAGTATGTCTTGCTTTAGGCAGCGTACTAATTGTCTCTATTTAAACTAAGCAATTTATCATTTGGCCAATCTCACCATGTTTGAATTCCTTAAAAATGATCTGCAGTGCTGTAGTGTTGCCCTTAATGAGCACTAACCTCTACCATATGTATCTGGGGACGTGATGTTTCTTCTTTTTATTACTGTGATTCTCATGGTGCACCAGATATAATCATACTGTTCTTTGTTTCTTAATTATGAGCTCCTCGGTCGACCTGGCATCCAGTTTTTAATGGCACTACACACGTAGCATAACGTTAACAAGCATTTTTTGCCACACAGACGCTATGGAAGCGTTCATTTAAAATGTTTCTTAGAATTTAGGAATAGTATTGATATTCAATTAGAAGATTTTACTATGCAAACACTCCTAGTTTTTTAATGAAGTTGCATCTGACAAGAAAAAGACCGCAGTTTATGTTCATGCTCGTTATATCTAGATTCAACTGTGTAAAATCTCGATGCTTTGCCTTTTTGACCTGATCTAGCCCTTTCTGATGCCATTTGCAGGAAAAAAACTTGTTTTTCACAATACGCCACCTATGTAGGTTTTAAGTTGAAGCCCATGCTTGACTTTATCTGAGCGACACCTGCTGTGAACGTGCCCAGGACACTCATTGCATTTCCTCCAGTGCGTTCATGACAGGCATAATTTAAATCAAGTCAAGCATGGGCTTCAACTTAAGATGCATTTCTGAATAGGGGGGTTAGTAAAACTAAACAAGTCAGTGGCAAACAGGAAACTACGATTGTGTATTTTTTATTGGTATGTGCACAATTGTGTACAAAGCGTCATGGTGGCCACAAAATTCAACAATGCGTCTCGAGCGTGGAAACTAAAACTGTGAAACTCGGAGCGGCTCTGCAGCAGCTCTGAGCTGGTACTGTGTCTGTCAGTATCACGAGCTTGTGGCTGTGGTCTTCTTCCCTTCTTCAGAAGTCATGTTCATATTCACGTGTTTTATTTTATTTCTGCAGGTATTTGTTGCTTCAACAAAATAACTTTTAAGATGAACTTGCACAAGTACGCCGAAAAGTGTGCGGCATTGGGGTGTTATCCGCATTCAGGAGGCTTTCGGGCTATACACCAAGCACGGTGTTGTTAGTGGTGGTGTTGGGAGGAGTAAGTGAAAGTGCAATTTCTTTCATTGAAAGTTTCTTTCGCACTTTTTCACAGTACCGTTGGTACCTGTAAATCCCACGTCCTGCACATTCACTTCATAGACGCATTCAGTGCAAATGCAACTGACATTCACATGGTCATTATGCATTCAAACTTGAAGGGGATTGTGAAATAGTTTGATGTATCAATAATTCAACGTATAGAATGCTTTGCCTATCTGAAGCTTACTTGAAAACTCTGCATGTCTCGGGACAGTTTCCCCGAAAATGTAAAATGTGGGACTTTGCTGATCCTATGCCCGGAGCCACACAGTGAAAAAATGGAATGCTATCTGTTTTTTATGGGGCATGTGGATCGGATCGGAAGGCCTTTCACATTTTTGAAGCAGTGTGGCGATCCTCATTCCAATAATGGAAGGCCACTGGTAGTATGCTCCACTGCTTGGCAGTTAAATCTTTCCTTTATTACTACACTTCACTGCATTACACATCTGTGGTGTGGGGAAGCTTACTAAATCAAATTCGGCGAATAAGACTTGCTGCACGAGCCATCCACGATCAATAGGAGAAGCAAACTTGCAAGGGTACAGCGCAGCACGCTTTGCCATGCCAGGTTAACCCTTTCAGGTGCTGATTATTTCGTTTGATTGAAAACTTTCACTGCAATTCTCGCTTCTCAGAATTATAAAAAGTATAGAGCTGCAGAACGGATTAAGCACTTTCAATTTTTCGGTGAGTTTCTGGTCCATAGAATGTGGGCTGCATGCGAAATCTCACTACAGGAACATCAAATATAAGAACATCAACTTTTTCATGCCTAGCAGGCTTTGATTTGAAGCACCTATACGGCAACTTGAAAATTATGCCTGGTGCAAAACATTGTGAAAAACAGTGAAAGAAGGTGACTTGCTACATACATTGACGTACTGACACCAAGAAAAAACACCTAACCATCTATCTTCCAAATTGTTTCACTAAAACATTTTGCGGCGGTTATTCAAACTTTCAGCATTCTTCCAATCCAAAGTATTGCAAGGTGTGTGCAACACAATTTAATTATGATCACTTTCATCGATACTTTTGGTGTTGATGCACTCTCTTGGTGTACACAATTGTGTACACAGTGCCCGAAAGGGTTAATATAAATGCATAGTACAGTGCTACACTTCTGCATGGGATTTCCAAGGGGATGTTACAACTGCTCGATACTGACAATAATTTGATGTGCCTGTTTTGATATATCGACGTTCAAATGTATCAGTGCAAAATTTTTGAAAGCCATAGACATTGCCTAAAACACAGAAAAAAGAAAGCAAAGTATAGCTTATTTGGCAATGCCGAACCACATGCTGCCATGCTCAATGATGCTACAGACGAGTAACGATGAAGAAGAGGCCGGCAGGGTAAAGACGACGGCAGTGATTAGAGGCTAGTGCAGGCTGTTCCCTTTTGGCCAAGCGCAGCGTACTCACTTGTAAATATACTTGTACAGTAAAACCTTGTCAATTCGGATATCACAATACCAAAACAAATGTCTGAATTAACCGAATGTCAAACTATTGAGAGTATTGAGAAAACAATGAGCAAATGCTGACTCCATCAACGCGCTTTTATTTACTGAATGAATCAGCAAATCCTGTTTCTAGTCTGCATAAAAGCAGTGCGGAAGCTGGAATTCTTGTCATCTCATGACTGATTAGAGTGCGCAGCAGTGAAGGCCTTGTGACTTTCTTCACAGCGCGCGTCTTCATCTGAGACACGCTTTTCACTACCGTGTGCACATCCTGATTATTTTTTTTGCCAGTGAGCTGGTCTCCAAAAAATTGTCCATCCATCGTGATGTAGCCTGTGCTCTTCATCCTCGACAGCTTCCGCATCGCATAAATAGCAATGAATCTCCTATTCATTGCTGCCCGTATTGAGTGTTGCCAGCTGTGCATCAAATTATTCACACAGAAGTTCGCAAAATGCTTGCCAAGAACATTATTAAACTGTCGTGTAATCCATGGGCATCATCTGTTGTCCTGGTGAAAAAGAAAGATGGTTCATGGCAATTTTATGTGGGTTATCGGCACCTCAACAGAGTTACAAAAAAGGATGCATATCCCCTACCTAGCATTGATGACGCCTATGACTGCCTGCTGGTGCTTGCTGTTTCTCTTTTATTGACCTTCACTCCGGCTATTAGCAGATTGCCATGGACAATCTAGGCGGCGAGAAGGCTGCCTCTGTAACACCCGATGGTGTTTATCAATTCAAAGTGATTCCATTTGGTATGTGTAAGGCTCCATCCCCGTTTGAGCACATGATGGACACCCTTCGTCAAGGTTTCAAATGGTCCACATGCCTGTGCTACTTGGACGACATTATAGTATTCTCTCCAACATACACGAGGCACCTCGAGCGCCTCTCGGCAGTCCTGGACGTTTTTCATCAAGCTGGTCTGCAACTGAATGCGTCGAAGTGCCACTTTGACCATCGCCAGATTACCATGCTTGGACATTTTGTTGATGCGAACGGAGTGCAACCAGACCCAGGCAAAATTCATGCTGTTATGCACTTCCCTGTTCCAAAGTGTGTCAAGGAGGTGTGCAGCTTCATCTGCCTTTACTTGTACTTCCACCGTTTCGTGAAAAAATTCACGGCCATATCACAACCATAACCGAGCTTTTGGAAAAAGATGCCCCTTTCAAGTCTGGCGATAATGAGGCCTCTGCGTTCTCACATCTAATCGCCCTTCCCACAGTGCCGCCAGTTCTAGCCTGTTTTGATCTGTCTGCACCTGCCAAAGTCCATACCGATGGCCATGGCTATGGAATCGGCACAGTACTAGCACAATGCCAGTGCAGCAATGACCATGTTAACACTTACTCCAGCAGGCTTCTTTCAACCTCCGAGTACAACTATTCTATAGGCCTCTGCGTTCTCGCATCTAATCGCCCTTCCCACAGTGCCGCCAGTTCTAGCCCGTTTTGATCCGTCTGCACCTGCCGAAGTTCATACCGATGGCCATGGCTATGGAATCGGCACAGTACTAGCACAATGCCAGTGCAGCAATTGCCATGTTAACACTTACTCCAGCAGGCTTCTTTCAACCTCCGAGCACAACTATTCTATTGCCAAGCGTTAGTGTCTGGCCGTAGTTTGGGCAGTTGCGAAGTTCCGTCCATACTTATATGGCTCACCCTTTTCAGTCATTACAGACCATCACAGGCTTTGCTGGTTGTGGTCCCTGAAACACCCTGCAGGATGACTTGGTTGCTGGGCGTTATGCCTACAAGAATATTCACATTCTGTCATTTACAAATCTGGCCGTTTCCACAAGGACGCTGATTGCCTGTCTTGCCACCCGGTCGACGAGCCCGACGATGCCGACCATAGCACCACCAACGGCAGTTTCCCTTTGTCTGTCTTCACTAACATTGCCGGTGAGCAGTACCGGGAGCTATCGCAGTGAGCACTCATCAAGCGTGGGCACTCTTCACCTACTGATGTCTCTGTTCGCCAATATGTCCTCCAGGGTGCCGTTCTCTACCAAAGGAACTTCCTCCCTGGCGGGTCTGATCTTGTTGTGCCCAAACATTTCCGACAGGCTGTGCTCTTTGTGCTCCATGATGCATCCACTGCAGGACACCTTGGGGTATCTTGCACGTATGACCGTGTCTGCCGCAGCTCCTATTGGCGCAGTCTCACTCGCTCCATCTGACACTATGTTGCTGCCTGTGATACCTGCCAGTGTGGGAAAACGCCTTGGGCGCTATCTGCCGGTCATCTCCAACCAATCAACGTGCCCGTAGAATCTTTCTTCCATGTTGGATTAGATCTCCTCAGCAACCACACCTCCCAGCATCCACTTACTCTGGACCCCTGGTCATACCTCGCTGCCGGGTAACGAATGCGCATATGCCTGAGAAATTTTCCTCCGGGCGACTCGGCGTGGTGTGGCGACTAGTTCAGAGTGGGAGGATCCCTTGCTCCGTTACAAAGACATACTCCGTCATTATACACGCATTCGTCGCACCCACGCCTCACCACCGCCGTCCTTCTCGCGGGAGGAAGCAGTGGCATTACGCCAGTTACAAACTGCAACTTTTCCAAATCTTATCTCTCTCAATAAATTATACCCACACTGTTATGCAGATCATTGCCCTGGCTGTGGCAGCTCGCCCAAATCTTCCACGTCACGATTGAGTGCACTGCAAACCTCTTTCCTCCCTTGCCAACTCTCCTTTACCCCCTATGCAACAAAGAGCTGTGGGACGATGCCCTCCGTGACGGACCTCCTGAGGTTTTCCGAGCTGTGATACAACGGGCTTGAAACATCGCCGGAATCATCTTAGGGACCCTGGACTGAGGGATCCTCCCACACTGCTCTCGCCACTCAAATATTATTAATAAAGATGTTTTACTCTCTCTCTCTCTCTCTCAGCCCCTTTCCTATGTCATCTTCTGGGAACGAATGGGTTGCCTTTGCAACTGATTACGCTACCCGCTATGCCATCACACAAGCTCTTCCAACCGGTTGCGCCACTGACGTCACAGGCTTTCTCTTGCATGACATTATCTTGTTTCATGGCACCATGCAACAGCTGCTTACTGATCATGGTTGTAACTTTTCATCATAAGTTATCGGCGACATTATGCATTCCTGCTCCACTCAGCACAAGCTGACCACCTGATACCATCCTCAAACCAGTGGACTGATGGAGCGGTTGAACCATGCCCTCACAGATATGCTGTCCATGTATGTATTGAAGGACCACTATGACTGGGACATGGCCCTTCCTTACATTACATTTGCCTGTAATTCTTCTCGGCACAACATTGCCAGATTTCTTTCATTTTATCTGTTGTACGGTTGCGAAGCAACCTCTCCCCTTGATGCTTAACT
This sequence comes from Dermacentor variabilis, assembly GCF_050947875.1. Lineage (NCBI taxonomy): Eukaryota > Metazoa > Arthropoda > Arachnida > Ixodida > Ixodidae > Dermacentor > Dermacentor variabilis. The sequence continues at coordinate 40,652,320 of NC_134568.1, forward strand.
TCCTCCTGCGACCTCAACAAGCAAGTATGCGTGGGACGCCATTGCCTTGGCCAACCATGCACACCAACCAGCTTGCCTGTACTCGACAAACAGTATCGCAAACCACTCGGCAGCATCTGTACAACACCCGCCACCATGACACGTAGATTTCACTGGGTGCGCTCGTGTTCCTGTGGTCACCCTCTCGTCATGTTGGACTTTCAGAGAAGCTCCTTTCCCGATACACGGGGCCCTACCGTGTGCTCCGCCGGGTGATGCCAGCGACATATGAAATTGCTCCCGTCAGTTCTACCTCACCCTCGACTCGGTCATCCAGTGATGTCGTGCACGACAGTAGGATCAAGGCCCACTACAGTGCTTCTGAGCCCGGCCTTTAGTTGCACCAGGACGGTACTTTTACCACTGGGGGTAGTGCTATGGACCAGTAGTTACGATGAAGAGGCCAGCAATATGAGCAGACGTATAATGTTTAAGGTTCAGTGTTTCTTCCCACATGTCATCCCCAGCTTGTCTGTGTTCTCTGGGAACTTGCATCTCCATGGGAACATGGCAGACACTTATAACATAGCAGAGAGTTGTGTGGCACTGGAAAAAAGATTGGTACGATAAAAATCACTTGTTGGTCTGTTTAAAAATCAAATGGACGAATATGCATTAACTGTAACATTGAATTGCCTGCAAGTGTTAGCCTTGTTTATGTGCCACCAAGAGGATTAATAAAATTGTTGCTTTATTCTTCTATATACACTAAAAGCTCGTTAATTCACAACTCGTTAATTCAAAATTTTGGATAATTAGAAGTAACCGCTGCAATCCATCCAACAATGTATTGAAAGCAACATGTAACGCATCCCTCTAATTCACACTGAAATCCGCACCGCCACTGATAATTCGAACTCTGCGCCATCGTGAATCGGGAGAATGCTAGTGTGCGGGAGCACATTGGCGACGCTGGTGTCGCCGCATGGGCGGTGCTGCTTTGCTCTTTCCATCTGCAGCCATTTGTTTAGGCTTGACTGGAGAGAGACGTGTTCACCCCTGTGCAGCCATGGCCAATGCCTCTGTTGCAGGTCATGTCTCTCCCTCTCTCAAGACCTTAAAGATAAAAACGCGGACGCGTCACTGCATGTGTGTGTGTTTTTTTTTTTTCTTTCTTTTTTCATGTGACATCTTGGAGGTTACACTTTTCCTCTACGAGGTGTTCTGCCGAGAAGCAGCACGAGTTAATGTCTGAAACATGGCAGCCATCATGTTTATCGGTGCTCACAGTACCAAAAAGCATAGCCTTTGAGATTCGGGGTTATTACACATATCCCAGCATTGCTGGGATACTTGTGTGGCCGCCACCTGTATGTATAGTGGAACTCGGCAGCGTGCAGCTGGTGCAGCTACGAAAGTACAATGGAGCCCAACATTGCGGCAGGTTGTGGTGCGTTTCGCGAGTGCATTTTAGAGCGCAGCTCCTGTTCCTGCTCCACAAAAGCGCATTCACAGCCCGACATTTTCGGTGCGCACAGCTTGCGGCCAGTCGCGCTGCGCCAGCCAAAATGCCATCTCCTCTAGACTTCGACGCGTGCCGTCGGCTGCTCACTTCAGAGCGTGCGCAGAACGATCCCCAACCCGCGCGCCACTTTGATGACTTTAGACGGCTATCTGCGATCGTCAGCGAAGTGGCATGGGCACTTCCGGTGGATGGCCATGTCCGGTTACGTTGGCTGGGCCAGTGCTTCGAACATTGTTCTTGCCAACGTGACATAGTCAGTCAGTCAGTCAATCAATCAATCAATCAATCAATCAATCAATCTTTATTTTCATTCTGTCGTAGAGTGAGTGTGCAAGCGCACTCACTCTATGTTGCACTATATACGCACCTTAACTGGGCTATTCTTTTTTTTACTTTCGTTAGTCCGAATTTCGTATAATTCAAATTTTCGTAGCACCCCTGCAAAATTTGAATCGACGAGCTTTTACTATGTAGTTCTCTTATTGCTCAATGCATTTGACCAGCTTTCTTCTTTTTTTTTTTAGATCATCATACCAGTAGTTTCTCTGGCTCTGAACTCATTTACTACGACAGCAGCAGGGTCGCACAGGGCACACCGTCATTGCTGCCGCTGTTGTTTTAAAACATGGTGCATGCCTACAAGAGGGGATTGGACACCTACTGTGGTGGCTCAGTGGCTGTGGTGTTCAGCTAGTGAGCAGGAGGAGCTGCTTCTGGCCAATCAGGCTGCCCACCAATAGGGGTGGAATGTAAAAAACACTCATGGCAGTACATGCGCACAAAACCCCACAAATGTCGCCAATTGCCAAAATGCAAAGTGGTGGAGTGGTTAGCATGTCCAGCTCCCAAATGCACATTGCCACAGAGGCCCATGTTCAACCCCTAGTGGTGGTAACAGGCGAAAGTTTATTTTCTATTTTCTTTTGCATACTGTGAAGGTAAAGCTGAGGACGAGGACATGGCCTGGCAGTGACCACAACTTGATAATGAAAATTTGACAATGACACTAATAGAAAGGACAGATGGGCAGACACAGCAAACCAAGTTTCGATAATATATTAACTGCCGTCACTGCAAAATTCTTCTGTTTGGTTCTTAAATTAGTCCATTGCAGTCTCTGTTAGACCTCCATCACTTGAAGAGCACTGTCCATAGAGAGATTTCCGGAAGTAACTTGGAACAGGGAATAAAAAATGGAAGCTTGGTCAGGACTGCAGCGTGAATGGTTCAGCTGCTAAAGCCTATTGTTCTTTATGAAGCCTATGTATTTTGTGAATTGACAGTGAACTAGTGTACCACCTCAGCAAAGCAGCGTGCCTGTTGTCAGTTTTTCTTGTCATTTCTCCTCGATAGCCTCCTGCAAAGTGGTCACCCTGTATCTGTAACTGTCTGCAGTCATACAGGCGTGGTTGTCGTTGGTGGCATAAATTAAGTAGACATTTTCCAGTATTCCAGGAGGCTGTTGCCATGACTTTGCCTACAGGTATTCATGTCTTGAGCATCTATGGCACGGGTGATGACTTGTGCTTCTGCTGCAGTGACCTCACTTTGGGTTCAGGATTTATCCTAGTACAACCAAATCTCATTCACAGTCACCAAAAAATAAAAAGTACATTGAGTCTTTGTGGTGCACTTCCAAATTATCTGATATCAGCATATCTATGGCCTGCCAGAATGCCTCAACATTTTTTTTAACCAATCTTGTACTAAACTTTGACATGCCCGGCTCTTCAAGCTGAACCTGTTGAGATGCCCTGCCCATTTCATATGCTATTACATCAACATTAATTTGCCTGTATGGCAAAATTAAATCTGCAACTTTCCTGCACATTCTTGCAGAGTTCCTTGCACAGTTCATACTAAGTGAGCATCATCTTGAATAGGTCCTCCCATACTTGAGCTACTTGGCTGGAATATTTTACTTTGTAACATAGCTGTGCAGGATGGCATGCACTGATTGTGCCTTCCATTTTTCCTTTGTTTTCTTTTTGTTCTTGCTTATGCTAGGCAAAAATGCTATGTGAATGTTTGTATTGATTCTACTGTATCTATTCTCACCTGTTTTCTGTCAAATAATTGGAATGTAGTCATCCTGATATAATATTCTTGTTTTGTCTGTCTAACATGTACACACAGTTTTGTACTGCCCTAGATGCTAGCCTCTTAGCTATCGGTTCAAATAGTAGCCTTATAGTAAGACATCCTGTGCGTGACTAATAGTTTTTTTATCAACTGATTGATTGATTTATCGATTGATAAATTGATTGATCGAATGACTTACTGACTGTCTAACCAGCGCAACAACAAGCTGCAGTCACACATTCATAAATCTCCTGGGGAAAAAAAAAATGTGATTGCTGAGTAGTGCCCACAGCTAAGCCGTGTGCCCATTTGATTTGTATGAGGACTCTCCTGATGTGCATTAAAGGTGCCATCAAGAGAGCTTGTGTGCTCAATTGTGGGTAGGTGAGTGAGGTAAAAGTCAAATGCACACCAAGTTGTGAGAACATTTGCTACAAATATGTGTGTTTCAGCAAAGCCTAATTTATTCCATTCTCTTGTAATGGCTGGAGATCTGTATTGGGGTTTTATTGCGTTAGTGTGGTAAAAAAAAATATTCTTTTGTGGCGTGAAACTGAGGCTAGTGGATTGTTAACAAGGAAAAAATTCAGTTGCATGAAAAAACAAACAAAAACTCAACCAGGCAGCTCTTGTGGGCTAAAATTGGTGAATAATGTGCAATCCATGGCATTACTGGGACATTGCGTAGGATGCAGTTCGGGCCAAAAATTCATATTGAGAAGTTTGGTGCCCTGCTAATTACTAGTAATTCTTTTCAGCCAAGTAAATGCGAAATAAGTTTTTTGAAAAGTAATGTACCAATGTGGGCTATGTTGGTGTACCTCCTTAACAAAACTTCGGTACACGATTGTTTGTTTCCAGCACTAAATTTAGTATGCTTGCATGACGCATTATTGCTTTCTGTCTTTTCTACTTTACCACTCTCAGGTGCAGAGCAGTTCAATGCTACTTCTGGGTATGCTGGCAAATTCACATGGGAGAATGATTTCAAAGATGAAGTTCCAAGGTGAATATACATGTTCTGCAGTTCATGACAGGCATGCAAGGTCTTGCATATTTGGCCGTACAAACTCTAATACCAGAAATGGATTTCACTCCTAGTCTCTCTATTCCCGGCCCTCACTTAGAGGATTGCATACAACTGTCTTGTTTAATGAAGCATTTAACATTGCTAAATAACCTGATCTGGAAAATGTTGGAAGCCACCACAACACACAAGCCTAGCGAATGATACTGTACAAGCTTTCTTATTATTATTTTTGCCTTAAGTACAAGAAAGATGCAAAGAACACAGAAAGAAACGGAATGTAAAAGGAGCAACTTGTTTGTTTTAGACTGGACACTTGTATTTATGATAGGAATAGATGCTGTAAAAAAGTACAGTTTGTACTAAAACAAGAGAACTAGTACAGTCGAACCTTGATATAACGGAGTTGTACTCGCAGCGAGAAACTTCATTAAACCGCAAATTTCATAAATTTCTGGTTTTAAAGTTTTAGCATTAAAAACAACTTCATGAACTCCCGGTGCATTTCTAGTCGATAGCATCTTGTTGGTAAGCACTTATAAACAAATTGCAAGAAGGTCAGTCCATGATAGTGCAGTTATGTGCACCAGTGGCTGTGTTGAAGATCGCGTTGAGAGCAATGCGTCGGTATGGCTCACGGTGTCTAAGATTTACGTGTGTTGCATCATGCGGGGCCGTAAATCTTGGACACCATAGCTGACAGCACTTGGTGCTCGCAGTGAGCGCCTACAAACGAAAAACAAAAGTGTAAAATAATACGGATATTCATCCTGAACAAAAAAAATAAAATAAAAGTCGCAGTTTTTCCAGTAAGACGGAGCATTGATGGCGATAGCGATGAGACAACTACACGGAGTAAGGTTCGTAGCTTTATCGATGTGAGGCGCACTCATGCAAACATTAACAAATCTCGCTCGATGACAACGAACTTGCAGTCACAACATCAGCAAGCGCTTCTCACCGTGTCTTGGAAACTTGAGGTTATGCGATCGCCAACGCTAGATGCACGGGAACAACAAAATCTGCGTGAAGGCACCAAGCATTTCGGCTTGCCCTTTGCATTTACAACAAGATTCGCATGAAGGCACCAGCCATTTCAGCCCACCCTTTGCATTTTCTGTGGAGAAATTACCTCCGATAGGCCTGCGCTCGGACATGTGCTAGGAGGAGGTGGCAGATAGGCACGCATTCCTGCCTACCCCTCCCCGCGTGTGCTTGAACACGTTAACATGCGTTAACTCCCTCACCATCCCCCTCGCACAGAAGGAATCGTCATCTCTTGTGTTTCTCCTGGCACTGCGAGCTGCCGCATGCCCCGCGACCTTCGCAAGTTGCTTACCAATGTGACAAATGGCACAGCGGTGTTTCCTGCCTGCCGCAATCCAGCGCATGCACTTTGGTGGTGGTTTTGCCCCTCAAACTTTTCATGCAGAAAGGACACTTAAGTAACTTTTCCCTCGGCCGACATCTTTATTGTTTTTTGTTATATTTACTGCCACACAGGCTAGTAAAGTACATGCAGGTAGTAAAGTACATACAGGGCCAAGTGTGCTTGGATTGGCCGAAAACTTTGTTAAATAGAAACCGAGTCGCAAAATTACTTAGTTAAATCGTGAAAAAAAAATACACGGTATTCAATGCAGCTAAGATTGGAAAATTAAATTAGTTTTTTACATTGTAAATTTCGTTAAATCAAGGGTTACTATACTGAAGTTTGACTGTATTTCACTGCAGCTTCCTGATAAAAGATACCAGTACATCACAGATCTTTGTCATGGCAAGCTGCACACAGATGTCGCCTCGGGTTTGGTTGCTAAGAATACAGTAGAACCTCGTTGATACAATCTCATTATGTACAATTTCCCGGTGCTAACGTTTGCAATTAAGAAAAATAAATGACCCACTACACTTACGCTTCTTTTTTACCTGTGCATATGTCGCCGTAAAACATGATCTTTCGGGACCAGCGTTCAGTACATCGCCAAACTGCAATTGCATGATACGTGTTCCGGCCACTAGATCCCACATACAAGAAAAGGTGCGAGGTGCACGTGATCGAGAGCAATGGCCACTCGCCGCAGCAGCTTCCCCGCTATACTCACCCGCCTGTCTTACATGAAAATGGCAGCACGCACTCAGTTTCCGATTCCGTTACCAGCAAATCTCCTCTGAGGTCATCACATGCCACATTCACAGCTTTTGCCATCAACCCTGTTGCAATAAGTATCTTCACCTATCTTTTTCGCAGCGCGTGGGGTGTGTTGCTGTTGGAACCGCACTGAACACTTTGAATGGGCAAAAACCCAAACGCGTCACTGTTACCTGCTGGAGGTGGTACTAAGTGAGCTTCATGCTTCACTCTACTGGCATCATAGGGATCGCATTCCGGAGATGCCCATCAACTCGATTTCATTTCAGTTACTCCTTACCATCTTGAAGGGAACCTAAAACGCTCTTCTGACTAATCATAGAATGGCTTCACTATTACCATATTTCCCTGCAGGGGCGTCTGCGTCAGCAGGCGTTTGGTGTGTTGCGACACCGCTTACCCGAGCACACGAGGCTTGGACCCTCCCGCGTGTAGCCGTGCGTGGCTTAGCTGTGTCCGGGGAAAGGGGGATCCTGGGGTTTGAGCCAGTGCCGGGTGTTTGGACCTTTACGCCCCCTCGATGGTGGCGACATACCTCTATGGCCTCCGCTTCACGTAGACGGCACCCCTGGACTGACTCACTCGGGGGAAATCGGTAGTTGCCTCTTCCTGTCCCCCTCTCCACTCTTCCGTCTTTCTCCCTCACTTTGAATCTTTCCTGTCTTCTACTCACTTCATTTTACTTCTAATTTTCCAGGCAGCAAGGGTTAACCGTGTGTATCTACCCAGCCTTGGGTACATATATTAGCTCATAGTGGCGTTCTATAGCTCACGTCTACAGGTATGTTCCGTCCGCAGGGGCGTCTGCGTCAGCAGGCGTTTGGTGTGTTGCGACACCACGTACCCGAGCACACGAGTGTTGGACCCTTCCGCTTGTAGCCATGCGCGGCTTAGCTGTGTCCGGGAAAAAGGGGATCTTGGGGGTTGAGCCAATGCCGGGTGTTTGGACCTTTTAGGCCCCCCAGCAGAGGCAACACACCTCTTTGGCCTCTGCTTCACATAGACCGCACCCCCGGACTGACTCATTCGGGGGAAATCGGCAGTCGCCTCTTCCTGTCTCTCCCTCCTCGAATCTTCGTCTTTTTCTCTCACTTTCTGGCCTTTCCTGTCTTCTTCTCTCTTCTATTTGCTTCCTTTCTCCTTGGCGGCAAGGGTTAACCTTGTGTGGGATAGCCAACCTTGGTTATAACAGATTTCGTTATAGTAGTGTCGTACAGCTGGCGCGTGCAGGCTGTCTTTTCACAGTCCTGTAGCGTCCCCTTGTTGGGCTCCATGGTGGGTGGCTGGCTGGCGGCGCTGCCGAATTTTCGCATATATCTATGGCAAGTTCTTTTCCACCACTTCCTGATTGCCCTCATAAATGAGGGCGCACCGAGGAAGTTTTCACGTTTTTTTTGTCCGAAACATTGACAGTTTTCCAAGATTTCATGTAATACATTCAGAGAAAAAAGAAAAGGCAGCGAGAATGATCTCACCTTTTCTGGTTGCAAAGACACTTGCCAAAGCTTTCGGCCCAGGTTATAAAGTCTCCAAGTTGGCAAGTGGCGACCTCCTCTTAGAACTTCGTGATATGAAACAGCACGAAAAACTCACTAATCTGGTATCTTTCGGGAGTCTTCCAGTGACGGTCACACCGCACCACAAATGAACACCACCGGCGGAGTCGTTTCCGATGCTCATCTCACGGAATTGACTGAAGCCGAACTACTGGAGGGCTGGAGCGATCAAAATGTGATCAATGTCATGAGAATAAAGATCAGGCACAATGGCAAGGAGATTGAAACAAAGCACCTAATTCTAATTTTAACATAAAGTATGCTACCTGAGACCATTGAGGCTGGGTACATAAAGATCCGAGTCAGACCGTACATCCCCAATCCTCTCCGATGCTTTAAGTGTCAAAGATTTGGCCACAGTTCACAGAACTGCTGAGGCCGCCAGACTTGTGCTGAAGGTAGTGCCCAAGAACACCCACCTGACAATTGCGAGAATGCTCCACACTGCGTGAACTGTGATGGGGAACACGCCGTTTACTCGCGGTCCTGTCCATCATGGAAAAAGGAAATGGTAACAATCAAAGTTAAGGAAAACATATCGTTCAAAGAGGCACGCAGGCGGGTAGGATACCTGCCAAAGGACAGCTTTGCCGAAGTGGCGCGTCAGGGGGCAGCGTCACAACGGCCTGCGGCGGCTGTGCGATCCACAAGCACTGAGTCAGCAGTTACGCCATCTGCCCCCGCGGCGGTTGCAGCTAGCGCTGCTCTGCCAACCCAGCAGACGGGACCATCGACGCCGAAGGTGGGCGCAGCCAAGGCTGCCCCAACCTCCCCGGCCCCTTCCAGCGCTGGCAACAGCCGGCGCAGCCAAATCCCTCAGGGAGCCCCATCGACCTCCGGGCTGGTGGGCACAGGGGTCTTGCCTTCCGAGGCAGAACTCTCTCGGAAAACTTCTCGCTCGCACGAGCGCGTGTCCGGCGCCTCACAAGAGGCAATGGACACTACACCTATCCTCACGGCGCACCAAGTGCCTAAGGAGCGGCGAGGCTCCCTCGAATGCTCCAGAAAGGGCAAAACTCCTGTTACAGGGCCTCAAAAGAGCTCTGTAATCTAATATCTGTAATCTCTGTTATTACTACTTCTGTTTCTGTACACACAGCACCTATTTACTTCCAATATGGATACACAAATTATTCAATGTGTAAGGAAGAAGAAATGTGCCGTGCCGAGCTCCGCAGCCGGAGCGCCAGCGCTACTGAAGTGGGGCTCGGGCTAGACGCTGTTCCTGGTTGGACTGGCTAAGCCTACGCTGTTGCGTCTTCTTGTCCGCGTCCTTTGTGTCGTCCACAGCCGTGTCGGACTTCTTTGCCATAATTGGTGGAGGTTCGCTGGGTCTCCTGCAATCCTGGAATTGCGCAGCCGGACTCTCCCTGCCATCATGACCACTGAAAGCGCCACGAGCTTACCACCACCTGCTCCCCAGTCTACTGTATGTCCCGGCACGTTCCGCCAGCGGGACCCTCTTATCTTCAGCGGCACTGACGACCACGACGTTGATGACTGGCTCTCATCATACGAACGCGTCAGTCGGAACAACAAATGGGATGACATCACGAAATTGACCACCGTCCCTTTCTACCTCACCGGAATTGCCCACTTGTGGTTTCGGAACCACGAAAGCGAAGTCCCAAGCTGGACGGTGTTCAAGACAAAGTTCAGCGAGGTTTTCGGCCGCCCTACTGTGCAAAAGCTTCGTGCCGAACAGCGTCTGCAGTCGCGCTCTCAGCAGCCTGGTGAGAACTTTACCAGCTACATCGAAGATGTCATCGATCTCTGTAAACGCGTCGATGCATCCATGACTGAGGGCAATAAAATCAAGCATATCATGAAGGGTATCGACGAGGACGTGTTTCAGATGCTCATTTCAAAGAGCCCCTCTACTGTTGCCCAAGTTATTGAACTGTGCCCAAGCTATGACGAGCTCCGCTGTCAATGCCTCCTCACCCGCCGTCCTGTTCCCCATCAGGAATCGTTGTCCGGCTTGACCTCTCCTTTTCCAGATGCCATCCTCCTCTCGCAAATCAAGGCTTTTGTCCGGGAAGAAGTTGCTTGCCAGCTCTCCCTGATCTCCAACCCACCGGAGTCAAGTTCGTCCCATAGTCCGACCTTACGACACGTTATAGAAGAACAAGTGTCCGAGGCTCGTCCTTCCTCTGGAACGGGCACCTCAACTCACCGCCCCATTGACTTACGCCGACGCCGTCGCACGACCACTGACCTTCCGGGCTTCGCCTCCGATGCCTGGCCCTGTTTTTACCCCCACGCCGCCATGACCTCCAGCCCATCGAGTAATTAATCCCTGGCGCACACCGGACAATCGGCCCATCTGCTATTCGTACGGTATTCCTGGACACGTCGCACGCCTGTGCCGCCGCCGTCCACTTCATCCACGTCACAACCCACGCACAGCCGTGTATGACCATCCGTTGTCTTACGCTCCAGACTGCGATTTACCCCTTCCCCGCCCAAGCCTTCGCCCAGTTTCCGACCGTCGCTCGCTCTTCCCGATGCGTCGACGTCCCTCTACCGCTGACACGTAAAACTAAGTGGCGCAGTTCCCGAGGCAAGAACTGTGTCACCGTCACAACACTCAAGCCCTCTTCTTTCGCCGGCCAACGTTATTGATGACGCTGTTGAAGGCGTCTCTGTGCTTGCCCTCATTGACACAGGTGCCGCCATATCTGTAATTGCCGAAAAACTATGCCGCTCAATACGAAAAGTCACGACGTCTTTCTTCGGTCCTTTACTCCGCATGGCCACAGCACAGCACGTCCAGCCGGTGGCTGCGTGCACCACCAGACTTGAAATTCTAGGAGTGCTCTACGCAGTCGAGTTCGTCGTTCTTCCCCACTGTTCCCACGATATTATTTTAGGTTGGGACTTTCTCTCCCGTCACCAAGCTGTTATTGATTGCTCCCGTGCAGAAGTTGCCTTCTCTTCGCTTGGCAATGCCATATCTGATGACGTTTCGCTTTCCTGCACCAAGTTGTCCCTCACTGACGAGATCCATATACCTCCGCACGCATCCGTTCTGGCACCTGTATCCTGTTCCACGCCTTCCACTGCTTTCGTTCACCGCCACCTCTCATCACTCCCAACTGCGTTGCTTAGCCTTCAAGCTGGTGCTACTCACCTTCCTATACACAACCACTTCCCATTCCCGATTGCGTTGCTTCGCGGTGAATCTCTCGGCACTGTGGAGACTTACGACACCATTACCACGTCGGAACTTCCTGTTGGGTTGTCAGAGGTCAACACCCTCTACTGTAGTCCCGTACCTGCCACATCGCCTGAAGACGTTTTCAGCCACGTGATCAACAACGCCTTAAGCCCCATGCAACGCCATGCCCTTCTCCGTCTCCTCGAGAAATTTCACCCTGCTTTTGACAGCCACAGCACTTCTCTGGGCCGAACGACGACTGTATGTCACCGTATTGACACCGGTTCTCACTCACCGCTACGGCAGCGACCCTACCGCGTCTCGTCGACAGAACGACGCTTCATTGATGAGCAAGTAGGTTACATGCTAAAGCGCGGTGTCATTGAACCGTCCGACAGCCCATGGGCATCGCCAGTTGTTTTAGTTAAAAAGAAGGATGGCTCGATCCGCTTTTGCGTGGATTACCGTCGCCTAAACAAAATAACCCAAAAGGATGTTTATCCATTGCCGCGGATCGACGACGCCCTCGACAGCTTACAAGGTGCAGAGTTCTTTTCCTCCCTCGATCTACGCTCTGGTTATTGGCAGGTGCCTATGGCTACAGAAGATAAGCCTAAAACTGCTTTCATCACACCAGATGGCTTATACGAATTTCGTGTGATGCCATTCGGACTTTGCAACGCGCCTGCGACTTTTGAGCGGATGATGGACACTATTCTTCAAGGCCTCAAATGGAACACGTGCTTGTGTTATTTGGATGATGTAGTAGTGTTCGCACCAGATTTTCCTACTCACCTTCATCGCTTGGAGCAGGTTTTACGCTGTCGCAGTGACGCTGGCCTCCAACTAAATCTGAAAAAATGTCACTTTGGGGCACGCAAGCTGACAATTCTAGGACATGTCGTGTCGAAGGACGGTGTTCTCCCTGATGCCGCTAAGCTCCGTGCTGTTAAAGAATTCCCGAGGCCAACATCTCTAAAAGTCTTGCGCAGTTTCATTGGCCTCTGCTCGTACTTCCGCCGCTTTATTCGAAATTTCTCTTCGGTTATGGCACCTCTGACAGAGCTTCTTCGGGGAGACCCCAATCTTTCCGCGTGGTCCCCGACTTGCGATGATGCCTTCGCGACACTACGTCACCTGCTCACAACACCACCGATACTGCGCCATTTCGATCCAACTGCTCCCACGGAAATCCATATGGATGCTAGCGGTGTTGGTCTTGGCGTTGTGCTCGCCCAGCGAAAGCCTGGCTGCCAAGAATATGTTGTTGCTTACGCAAGCCGTACTCTGACGAAAGCTGAAGCGAACTATTCCGTCATGGAAAAAGAATGTCTCGCGATCATCTGGGCCATCACAAAATTTCGCCCATGCCTGTACGGCCGGTCCTTCGATGTCGTTACCGATCACCACGCACTTTGCTGGTTGTCGTCTCTCAAGGATCCCTGCGGCCGCCTAGCCCGGTGGGCACTGAGGCTCAAAGAGTACGATATCCGGGTTGTCTACCGCTCAGGCAAGATGCACACCGATGCTGATGCTCTTTCGCGCTCGCCTGTCCACGCCGACATTGTCAGTGTGTCTGTCCTAGACGACCCACTTCTCCCATTCGGAAAGAAGAACAAGTGTGCCGTGCCGAGCTCCGCAGCCGGAGCGCCAGCGCTACTGAAGTGGGGCTCGAGCTAGACGCTGTTCCTGGTTGGACTGGCTAAGCCTACGCTGTTGCGTCGTCTTGTCCGCGTCCTTCGTGTCGTCCACAGCCATGTCAGACTTCTTTGCCATTAATGGAACGTCAGAGGTCTTCTTAGAAACCTTGATCATGTGCAAGAACTCATCCACGAACACAATCCAAAAGTGCTGTGTTTACAGGAAATACACCTAAAATCAAAACACACAAACTTCCTCCGACAGTATATAACGTTTCACAAAGATCACGATGATGCTGTCGCATCATTGGGCGGTGTTGCCATTGTTATCCATAAAAGCATTGCGTGTCAACTTTTACAGCTACAAACGCCTCTTGAAGCAGTGGCGGTTCGAGCTGTTCTCCTAAACAAACTCGTCACCATTTGCTCGCTTTACATACCCCCACATTACCAATTAAAAAAACATGAATTTTATTCCTTTATAGATCAATTGCCAGAACCTTATGTTGTTCTTGACAATTTCAATGCACACAGCAGCCTGTGGGGCGACTCTCGAATAGATGCGTAAGGTTGTCTCGTTGAACAGTTCCTTTTTTCGTCCGGTGCGTGTCTGCTGAATAAGAAGAAACCCACATATTACTGTCTTGCAAACAGAACCCTTTCTTCAAGTGATCTTAGCCTAGTTTCCCCGTCTATACTGCCTGAACTTGAATGGGAAGTTACCAACAATCCTTACGAAAGCGACCACATCTCCATACTGCTATGAACACCTAAAAAAAAAGAATATCCACCACAGGCTCCTAGGTGGAAAATTGATACAGCTGATTGGGAGAAATTCCGAACTCTCACTAGTATCTAATGGGATGACATGTCCCCGTTAGGAATTGATGCTGCTGTGGAGTATTTTACAGCCTTCATAATAGATGCCGCATCTAAATGCATATCAGAAGTAAATGGCTTGGCATGCAAACGGCGTGTCCCGTGGTGGAACGACGAATGTAGGATCGCTCGTAAGAAATAGAACAAATGGGGGTTGCTGTGCGCCTCTCCCACTGCGGAGAATCTTATTAACTTTAAGAAAGTAAAGTCTCAAGGCAGGAGAACGCGCCAACAGGCCAGAAGAGAGAGTTGGCAGAAGTGTTTATCGGGCATCAACTCGTATACAGATGAGGCCAAAGTCTGGAACAGGGTTAATAGGATAAGAGGGCGGCAAACATATTCACTCCCTTTGGTAAACACACAAGGCGATACCCTGCAAAACCAGGCAGATTCACTTGGGGAGCATTTTGATAGCGTGTTAAGTTCAACCCATTATTCACAATCCTTTCTCAAATATAAACAAATAGAAGAATGCAAGCCACTCACAAGAAAGTGTCGGCAGAATGAACCGTTCAACCGTCCTTTTAGTATTGCAGAGTTGAGAGCTGCCTTGAGCGCATGCAAGAGCTCTGCACCGGGATCTGACAGAATCATGTATGAAATGATCAAAAACTTACACAATGACACCCAAGTTACTCTACTCGCAATTTTCAACACCATTTGGTCTGTAGGATACCTTCCAACTGCATGGAAAGAAGCAATTGTGGTCCCTGTTTTGAAACAAGGCAAAGACCCTTCCTCAGTGGCAAGTTACCGCCCGATAGCCCTCACAAGTTGCCTTTGTAAGGTATTTGAAAAAATTATTAATCGGCGACTCATCCATTTCCTTGAAATTAGCAAAATGCTTGATCCCTATCAGTGCGGCTTCCGAGAAGGACGCTCCACAACCGATCATCTTGTACGTATTGAAGGATATATCCGTGACGCATTTGTACACAAACAGATTTTCTTATCCATATTCCTCGACATGGAGAAGGCGTGCGACACAACGTGGCGCTACGGAATCTTGAGAGACTTGTCAGAAATGGGCATTCATGGCAATATGCTAAATCTAATAGAAAACTATTTGTCCAATCGTACCTTCCAGGTAAAAGTCGGCAATGTACTGTCACATCCTTTTATACAGGAAACTGGTGACATGCTCAGCTGCACACTCTTTGTTGTAAAGATGACAACACTTCGTGCTTCATTACAACTGGCCATTTTTTATTCCATCTACGTGGATGATATTCAAATAGGTTTCAAATCCTGCAACCTCGCAGTGTGCGAGAGACAGGTACAGCATGGCTTGAACAAAGTGTCAAACTGGGCAGAGAAAAATGGATTTAAAATCAATCCTCACAAAAGTTCTTATGTGCTTTTTGCAAGAAAGAGAGGCCTGGTTCTGGATCCTTGCTTAGAACTTAGTGGGCAACAAATACCTGTGAGCAAAGAGCACAAATTCCTGGGTGTTATACTTGACTCCAGGCTTACTTTAATTCCACAATTCCACATATATAATATCTTAAAGCAAAATGTCTAAAAACAATGAACTTACTTAAAATCCTATCCCAATCAATTTGGGGTAACGACAGAAAGTGTTTATTAAATCTTTACAGGAGCCTAGTTCGATCACGACTGGACTATGGTGCCGTAGTATATCACTCTGCCGCCCCGACCGTGGTAAAGATGTTAGACCCCGTTCACCATCTGGGTATCCGCCTGGCCACTGGCGCATTTAGAGCAAGCCCTGTTGAAAGTTTATACGTCAAGTCAGATGAGTGGTCTCTCCATTTTCAGAAAACGTACATCAGCTTTACCTATTTGCTTAAAGTTCGCTCAAATAAGGAACATCCGTGTTTCACAACCGCTAACGACTTGACATTTGAAACACTTCTTCGTAATAAACCCTCCATGAGAGTACCTTTGTCACTGCGTGTAAGAGAGCTTAGTGAAGAAATGGATGTCCCAATTCTCGAACATCGCTTAATGTCTGCAGCTAAGCTACCACCGCCCTGGGAGTGGCACGTGATAGACTGTGATGTATCCTTTGTAGAAGTCACAAAGCACACTCCTGACCTCGAAATCGTTATGTATTTCCGTGAACTTCAATCGAAGTACTGCTGTTCCGAATTCTACACAGACGCGTCAAAATCACATTCTGGCGTATCTTTTGCTGCTGTTGGTCCCTCATTTTCTAAATATGATGTATTAAACCCCTTAACAAGTATCCTCACTGCAGAAGCCTATGCTGTACTGTCTGCAGTAAAACATATAAAGAAATTAAAACTTGACAGAGCAATTGTATACACAGACTCGTTAAGTCTTGTAAAAGCGCTGATTTTTTTACAACAGTTTACAAATCCTGTTTCCATTGAACTTTACTCACTCTTATGCAGTATTATCATATAGACATGTAATAATATGCTGGGTACCTGGCCATAGAGGCATTGAGGGTAACATACTAGCTGACAAACTGGCCACATCACTCATATCACTAGCTATTAATCGTACGACTACGGTCCCTGTCACAGATCTGAAGCCTTTCTTACATAAGAAACTGCGAAACTACTGGCAGCGCATGTGGGATGCAGAAATAAATAACAAACTGCACTGTATAAAGCCACAGTTAAGTTTCTGGCCCTCCGCAACAAAATCACGGCGAACAGATGTCGTATTCTGTCGTCTCAGAATAGGACACACATTTGGCACTCATAATTATCTACTTACTGGAAATGAACCTCCAACCTGTGGCAGATGCTGAGCATTGAGCACTCATGAACGCGAAAAGCGCCGAAAGACATTAGCATCAGAAAAGCCATCACTACAAAATCACAACCCAGGACAAAGCCAGTCCACACCATGTAGCATGGCCAGACAGGAGCATATGAGCGCAAGCGCGCACTGAAGCCCTGTCGTGCACAAAGCAGATGCTGCCCCTACACACTACACTAGCTGCGGTCTGCTATGTAGCGAAGATACCGTGGCTGCCGCGGGATGCCGCGAGTCTGCTCGCTGAGTGCACTGCGGCTCGCCAAGGACAACTGCGTTTGGGGCATCGTAGACACTAACATCATAAATAGTAGCATCTACGTGAACGTACAAAATCAAATTTGAACTGCACACCACAGTGATGTTCAGTAGGCGGAGTGTCGGGGGCACGCCCTCTCTGCTGTAGCCTTCGCAGTGCAAGGCATTGAAGAAGGAGCGGGAGCTCCACGAAGGGGATCATAAACGACCTTTGATTGCTGATGACTCCGCTTCTGCTTAAAGCATTGAAGTACTTTTTGCGTCAATGCATTTCTGAAATAAACAATTTTAACTTGAAGGGCATTTCTCAACTTTGATAAAAAGTGGTTCAGGGCCCCTTTAAGACACTATGGAAAGGAAAATGACGAAGTGCTTTGCAAGTTGCTCAGACCCCACCAGCTCAGTGCGCGTCAGCGTTTCATGTCACAGCTATTCTCGCCAAGTGGGCATGTCAAAACTTCCTGCCAAAATGCTCCACCCAAAGAAGTTGCTGACCTAGGCTGAATTTGAGGAGCGTGAACGTAAGCTTGCTGAAGCTGCAGGAAGGTGATGCGTGTCTCGGGCTGACCATAACTTTATTATGTTTGTATGTGCTTATAGCTTGCCTCGTATTTTTCTGAGTGCTACTGTGTTTCTTCAGGGACCCTTGGGAGAGGAGATGCACAGAAATAGTTGCCATGGATGCGCTTTGTTTTGTGAAGCCCCAGGAGCAGTACAGACTCAACAACATTCGGAGGGAATTGAACAAGGTAACACATTGTGGAATGCTTTTGTGCCATGAAAGTCCCGCTTGGAAAAATACAGCAGCAGCTGTAATGGTAATGGGAAAGTCAATGAAGAGGAGACCGTAGTAATGGTGCATCCTTGAGTTCATGGAAATCTCGGCAGTATACAATGAAACACGGATATAATGTGTTGTATATGGTCTTACTTTCAGTATACACTCCCTGTACCAGCGTGGATTTGTATGCCAAATGTGAGACCATAAGCAACCTAATATATTATTGGCTATATAACAAGTAGGTCTAAAATTTGGTCGGCCATGCTTTATTTCATTAAGTGTGCTCCTGCTGTAGCGAAACCGGAAATGCCAGGCAAAGGCCATCATAGCAAGGTGAATATTTACAGTCAAAAGCGTGGCAGTTTGGGCGAGTTGGTATGTCATAACTGTTTAAGGCTATTAGCGCAGCTCAGGACGAGCAATAAAGGAAAGAGGTAGGGGTAATCAAAGGGAGCGGAAAACAGGGTGAGCGCTAACTTCCAACTGAGGTTTATTTCGTGACACAAGACTACTTATACATTCGCAAACCATGTGACATCAACAAAGAAAACCAAGCAAGAAAACCGATAGCAACCAAGTGGCAACACATTCATACAGCCTGTGGCTGCAGTTGGAGATACGTCAATTCATTTCTTGATAATGATAATGAGGGTGAGCTTACACATGCATGGCCCAGACCAATGATAGCCTTTGCTTCGATGATTTCTCTTGTGAGCTGATTACGACTGCGACCAAGAATGACGCATTCCTCTAAGATAGGTTCGCAACCGCACGTTTTGCAGTGCTGCGCGAGAAACCCCCCAGCTGTAATACAATTCTTGGCATTGTAACCATGCTCGCGCAGCCTGTCATTCAGGCATCGGCCAGTTTGACCTACGTAACGTTTTCCGCACTTGAGTGGACGTTACCTACGAACTCCCACAGGATCATAAGATCCAGTTTTTGGACTTGCGCTTATCTTGTTCTGATATTCATACGTGTTGGTACTATGAACCTCGTGCTAACAAACCACTTCTTCCGTTCCATTCCGCCCATTCTAAGTTGGTGAAGAGAGGCATTGCTAACCTTTGCCTTAATAATGCTCTGAAAAAGTCGTGCCACCATAGTGTTTCATCTAGCTTTGCCTCTCAGTGCGAACGGCTTTCGCAGGCTGGTTATCCCGTGTCCCTACAAGTGTCAATAGCAGAACGAATTCTTAGACAGTGTAGAAAAGACAACCAGCACGCAGATAATCCTGTAACTACTCGGGGTAGGACTAGCGTCATCCCTTATATTCACACCGTCTCACATAATCTTAAGAAAATCGCCCAGCGAGCGAATGTTGGTGTAGTATTTTCTGCCCCCAATAAGCTCATGAGGATTTGCAAACTCACTAATCCGAATAAGGTAGCTCCTCTTTCCTGCGACAAGAACCACAAAAATAAGTTTGTTAATTGCGCACATTGTGTTGTTTATTCTTTTCCACTCAAGTGCGGAAAACGTTACGTAGGTCAAACTGGCCGATGCCTGAATGACAGGCTGCGCGAGCATGGTTACAATGCCAAGAATTGTATTACAGCTGGGGGGTTTCTCGCGCAGAACTGCAAAACGTGCGGTTGCGAACCTATCTTAGAGGAATGAGTCATTCTTGGTCGCAGTCGTAATCAGCTCACAAGAGAAATCATCGAAGCAAAGGCTATCATTGGTCTGGGCCATATATGTGTAAGCTCAACCTCATTATCATTATCAAGAAATGAATTGGCGTATCTCCAACTGCAGCCACAGGCTGTATGAATGTGTTGCCACTTGGTTGCTATCGGTTTTCTTGCTTGGTTTTCTTTGTTGATGTCACATGGTTTGCGAATGTATAAGTAGTCTTGTGTCACGAAATAAACCTCAGTTGGAAGTTAGCGCTCACCCTGTTTTCCGCTCCCTTTGATTACCCCTACCTCTTTCCTTTTTTGCTCGTCCTGAGCTGCGCTAATAGCCTTAAACAAATATTTACAGTACTAAGTATGTGTTTTGGTAGCGAAAATGCCTAATATATTCAGCCAGAGCAGCTTTAAACAGCAAATTTTGGCATTGTATGCATAGTAACGATGGTGCAAAGCATATTTTAATTTAGTATTGCTCATCTGCCACATATTGGCACAGAAAGCTGCAGAGAGGCTGTCAACACTGACAGGAGGACACCATTTGCTGGCCTGTCAGTGGCGTCACGTATGCTTGCCTTTCTCTCGCGTGGACACTATTATGACTTCTTTTTTTTTTTTTTCCTGTATCGGCAAGTACCCAATATAACAAATACGGTAGAACCTCGTTGATATGATCCCATTTCATACGATTTCTTGACCCCAATGTTCGCGATCAACAAAAAAAAGTTACTCACTCTGGTTGCGCTTCTTTTTTACCTGTTATGTTCCTGGAAAACACAATCCTTCGCGACCAACATTCAGTACATCGCCAAACTGCAATAATACGTTTCCCGATTGCTAGATCCCATCTGAACAAAAAAATGTGCGAGGCACGAGCGTTTGAGATCAGTAGGCACCCGCCACAGCAGCTTCCCCACAGTACTCACCCGCTCGTATCACTTGAAAATGGCAGCATGCACTCAATTTCCTCTTCTGGTACAAGCAAATCATCCTCCCGAGTCATTGCACATCGTGTTCAAGGCTATCGCCGCCAACCCTATTGCATCTTCATCTATCTGTTTCACAGCATGTGTGGCGTAGTGCTGTCAGAAGCATACTGCATGCTTTTAATAGGAAATAACACAAACGTGCCACCGTACCCTGCTGCAGGTGGCATGCAGTGAGCGTCATGTTTGTGCCGTATTCTGGTGTCGCCCACTAGCTCAATTTCATTTGTTTCCCCTCGCCATCTTAAAAAACACTATGCAATGGGGAAAGCGACAAAGTATGTCTTGGGTCACTTGGGCCCCACCAACTTGACGGGTGTCAGCGTCTCATGCCACAACATTTCTCGCCAAAGAGACACATCAGAACTTCCCGCCAAAATGCACTGCCTGAAGAAGCTGCTGACCCAGGCCAAACTTGAGGTGCAGAAACGTAAGCTTGCCAAAGCCGCAAAAATGACAATATTCATCTTGGACCACTTAGGCATCTTGGGCTCCACCAGGGGCCGTATTCTGTAGCGGTTCGCTTTGGAACCGGTTCGGTCTGGCTGTTGCCATTGGTCGGCGCTTCGTTGTCGTCATCCCTGGTGGGCGGGACGACAAATTTTGTTGACGTCACACAGGTTGTCAATCATCTGGAAAGGAACCGGTTCCCTGCTACGAGAGGAACCGCGGAGAAGTGGTTCGCTCGAGGGTCGCGCACGGTGGCGAGCATGATGTCGAGGGTTGCTAGGGCAACCGTGGCTGCCGGCTAGTCTCGCGCCAGCTGACGAGCAGGCACCTAGACGAGACGAGACAGAGACGGCAATGGCGGCTCCTTTGATTGTGCTAGGTTGTGCTGCTGGCAAGCG
This sequence comes from Dermacentor variabilis, assembly GCF_050947875.1. Taxonomy (NCBI): domain Eukaryota; kingdom Metazoa; phylum Arthropoda; class Arachnida; order Ixodida; family Ixodidae; genus Dermacentor; species Dermacentor variabilis. Next base: position 40,673,575 of record NC_134568.1, read on the forward strand.
CTGAAAGACGACGCGATGAGAGGCAACGACGCGACGCGTTCGGCATGGCCGAAGAAGAGTTTCGAAGGTATTTTAGGCTCTCCAAAGACATAGTGCAACGTCTTTGCGATGAGCTGGAAGAACATCTCGGACCTCAAAGATTTCGTGGTGTCGACACTACGATGAAAGTGCTGTGCGCGCTGCGGTTTTTTGCCACCAGGTTTTTTGCCAACAGTGTGTCGGGAATGAAGAAGCAATTGCACTGTCGCAGCCTTCGGTCAACCGGATCATTACAGCCGTCGCCAAGGCCATTACGGTTGTGGGCAAAGAAAAAGGATGGGTTAGATTCCCATCCACGGCGCAACAGAAAGCCGCCGTCAGCTGTGCTGGCCCAACACACACGACGCCTTTGCTAGGTAGGGGTGCCCCTCGACAAATGAAACAAGTATTTCGCGCTGCCTTGCTGAAACATGAGGACCCAGCCACCTGTCCTTGTGCGACGACATCGTTTCGGTTTCGGCGCGCGAACAAGTCCAAAACGTAAACAAAGCGAGGCAATTTGTTTGCATAACGTATGGCACACCACCTAGCGACTAACTTAGAAAACAACACAAACAAAATTACAACTCCCAGTAGCCGTCTGCGCCGCAAGCTCACATTTATTACTGAAAATTATATTTGCAAGTGTTCTATACAAGCCAATGTTTTTTTATCAAACCAGCAACATCCTTCAATTGCTATACCGTCCCCCAAGTACAAACAAAAATGATGACGTTATCTTCCGGCAGACCGCCGCTCGTTGATTGGTTCCCCTCACGCCGACCCGTTCCACTCTTTCTCCGAGTGAGGTAATCCAGACGTAACAGCCAGACCGAACCGGTTCCAAAGCGAACCGCTACAGAATATTAGCCCAGCTCGATACCTGTCAGTGTCTCGTGCTGCAACGATTCGCGCCACACTTCACATAACGTAGATGTCAAATGCAGTTGAGTCTTCCAAATCTTTTAGTGACTTCTGGTCTTACATTTTCAGAGCTAAAACGTCTTTTCTCGCTTCTGTTTCTTTTTCTCTCTCTCTCTCAAAACATATGAATGCGTTTCTCCTGCATTGGGTACAATGAAGGTGTTTTCATGCCTGATGTGACGTAAGGAGGTTTGACTGTATTCCAAAATGCATGCTCACAATCAACACATGCAGTATATCATGTTCTGAACAAAAAAAAAAGTTGGATTGTTTGAGTAGCCAGAAGTTGAAGATTTCATTCCGGTACTGCATAGTATGCTGTCATTTAAAGGGGTCCTGAACCACCCCTAGGGCTTGGTGAAAAAACAGTCCGCAGATATGCTACTGTGAACATCTCGGCCAACTTTTGCAGTCATGCGCGGTGTGTGGAGCTCGCAAGCAGAGCGCAAAGTCACCTTTTTCTCAGATGCTCTCTTTTCAACAGAAGCCTGCTCATCACTCGTTTCGGGACGCTTTATTTTGTAATATAGCAGATTTCCATACACGGCTGCTATTGGCCAATAGCTGACGTCAATCAAGAAGGCTGTATGGGTCAGTGCACTTCTTCCTACTGTTACTGTGTATATTTATTGACACAGTTTAATAAACAAGCTGAAGTAACGAAAATCTGCTTTCAAATTTCTATAATAATTACGTAGTTCAGGAAGAAGCATTCGCTCACGCTCAGCCGCGACCACCCTAGTATGAATTAAACTTTGGCCACCCTACTTTTCGGTAGCCACCCTGCCACCGGGTCTCGCTACTTTCAACTTGTTTTGAACACTCGGCTAGCTGGGAACCACACGAAACTTAAGGTGAGACCCAGGGTTGCCAGGTTTGGCAACTTCTCACTAAATTGGCTACTTTTAGAAGCAGCTGGCGACTGAAAATCGTGGTTGGCGACTTCACTATTTTCTGGCTACTTTTGCCAATGGTAATTGGTATAGGTAGTGTCCAAATCGCGCTCCTGCAATGGCTCCCTTGAATCGACATGCCCAAAAGCCAGATCTTAAAGGTCATAGTTTTGTTTTTTGCAAGGGCCTGAAGCAAATCCCACAGCAGAAGACTTACAGCCACCATGTGGCCAGTGGGCCCCTTCCGTACTGCTCATTGGCTGAAATCACCGCCTCTGGTGTTCCGGGACTGTCAGGGATGGATAATTGAAGATGCTCATTGAGTTTCTCTGTGGGTAGCATACAGCAGCTCTCTCTGAGTAGCAGGAATCGACTAATCTGAAAGGGTACTCATTTTTGTGCTTCATTGGATGAAAGCAATAGGTGATGCCCTAATCCCACCCCCAGCAACGGTTACTTCGATAACAAATCTCGAAGACCATGCTTCATGGCGCCAGAAGTGACTGCAACAACCGAAAATGCGTCATGGCAGCCTTGAGATTACAGGTACCAGTGTATCTGACTCTCTTAAAGGCACTTGTGACTGCGTCCCAGGGAGAGTATAACACATGTGATGTCATACAGTTTGCACGGGAACGTTTGGAGAGAAGTTATAGTAATGCAAGGACAGCATGAAGCGAGTTTACTGTGCTGAAACTGGCTTCGGCTATGAGAAAGGGGGGCACACAAGTTTGCGGTGGAAATTGTCACAGAACGTCAGCTAGTCATTATGGTACAATTATGGTACAGATTATGGTACAAATTATGGCACAATTATTATGCGATTAAGTTTTTTTGGTTCTGTTATTCTCATTGCCCTCAGTGCAGCCGAAAACTACAGGTCCTTTTCGTCTTTATTCTTCTTTCTTTAGGCATCAAAAATCTGCAATTGTTGTTTTGTCGCACCATGGGTACTTTTCTGGCTTCCAGATTAATCCTTTGCCACATTTGATGACATTTTTGGCTACTTTTTAGAATTTTTTTGCTACTTTTTTTCTCGAAAACCTTGCAACCCTGGTCACACCACACTCACACATGTGTCAGCATGCGCTCTCTCCTGGCCACTCCTGGTTGAATGTCATGGCAGACTTCGCTTCATGTTGAGCTATTGATAGCGCTTCAAAATGTGCAAGTTGGATGTGGCTACTATCCATCGGTCAAGCAGGTGCAGGACAAAGCCGGTCCATACCACATAGCATGGCTGGACTGGTGCATATGAGCGCAAGTGCACAATAAAGCTCTGTCGTGCACAAAGAAAATGCTGCACGTATGCACTACAGTTGCATGTAGCTGCGGTCTACTACTTAACGTAGATGCCGCAGCCGCCGCGGAGTGTGGTAACGAGTCCGCTGGCTTAGCACAGTGCAGCTCGCTGCCGACAATAGCATTTGCCGAATCATAGGTGCCAAAATCGGTAGTGGCATCTAAGTGACCATCCAAAATCAAATTTGAATTGCACGCCACGCTGACATTCAGTAGGCGGAGCTTTGTGGGCATGTCCTGCTCCGCTGTAGCTTTCCCAGTGCAAGTCATTGAGGAAGGAGCGGAAGCACCCCGTAGGGGACGTTTGATTGCGAATAACTCCATTTTAGTGAATGCATTGAAGTACTCTTTGTGGCAAAGTATTTCTGAAATACTTCTATTTTAACTAGTCTATTTTAACTTCAAATGAATTTCTCGGCTTCAATAAAATGTGGTTCAGGGCCCCTTTAACCTCCTGCAGCGACTGTTTCTAGAAGGTTGCATACTGTCATTCATAAATCGGGCTATCCAGTGAGCCTTGAGTCATGCTCAAAAAGTTCATCATTGCCAGTCTTATCCAAGAAGGACATGTGCCAAGAGGGTAAACTTTTGAAGCACTGGCTAGATTTTAGTTATATTTGACAATTTAACTGACAGCTATGTTCTAAGCCTCTATGCTAAAATTCACTTTTGTGTGTTAATTTTTTGAGAAGTTGTGGCATCTTTAGCTGCTTGTTTGGCTAGGCTTGCTCAGAAGAATGATTGTTTTGGTGCTAGAGACCTGCAACATTTAGGCATTAGATTGCCGCTACTGTGGCATAGCTTTTGCAATGTCGCCATTTTTCTTTTTTTTCTTTTTGCAGGAGATATGATCCTTCATATATAACGCGACCATTATTGCGCCTCCACTCTTCCTTAAAATGTTAAATTTTTCAGGATGAAAAAAAGTTAGTTTCAACATTGGGCCTTCATTAGCATTGCCATCAAATTTCATTGTTGAAAACATCCTGAAGTAAGGCTCATCACATTTAGTGTGGAAAGAATAGTTTTCCTGGTTTCAAATTTTGTTTGAAAAAACAAGCAATTACGGAAAAACACCTTTAACATGAGCCCAAGGATTACGAAAAGCATCCCATTTTGTTTCTAGAGAATGCTTATTTCTTGAAACCTACCCGTTTTTGCACACTGCATGTTAGCATACTGTGGGCTTTTGATATGATGGTGTAGGCACACCACTTGTGCGCATACGATCTAGCCATGCACATGTGTGCCTTTGTTACGGCATGCTAGCTTTGTAGGCAAAGACGTGCTGGAATCTAGTGCCTCTGCCAGCTTTTCTTAATTCCAGTGACAGTTTTGGCAATAAGGAGGTACGATGTGCAGCTATCACTTGTGGTACCATTTTTAAATGGACGATATGGCTACCATGCACTGAACTGTTGTGGCTCTCAGCAGCCATTCATTGCAACCTTTTAAGGAATGTATACTCAAGCTACTCAAGGAGCACAGTCTTTCTGTCTAGCTTGGGGAGCTTTGTCTCGTCATCGTCATGGGAATCATGCAAGAGATTGCATATCTCGCACAAGCAGCGTCTAAGGAGAGGCGAGGTAGTGATCTCTGGTCACCAGCTCGCTTAAAGGACACTAAAAAGCAAGACTAAATTGGTTATTACTAGTAAATTATTATTTTTAAACACTGTTTTCATTTGTTAGGTTGGAGGGGTTAATACTGGTGAAGATGAACATTCTTAAATTTGGCACCAGAGCTGAGTGAGTAAGTGTGATGTCACACCAAGCTGTTTTCTTATATTTTGATCGCTCTGGCATGCAAAAGCTACTACAAACTTGCTGTGTTGAGTATTTATTTACTTTTACGCATTGTGTGCCTTCTTCACTGATTAATGTTTAAAGTCTGTTCAATTGACACATGGATCACTGCACCAATTCACGGTGTGATGTGCCACAGCCCTCAATTCTCAGGTGCAAAAGTACGCTGCTGCACCACAGTCCTTGATTGTGGCATGGTGCAAGAAGCCTCTGCATCTATAGGCGAGGTGGTGCAGCCATTGTGGAGATGGTACTCGCTGGGGTGATGTCTGCTGATGCAACAGGCACTGCACGTCTTCTTTCTTTGATTGATACCATTGAGAACATCCTGTCTGCAGGAAGGGGTGGGCCCGTTACGAAATGCCGTGCTGCACCTTGTTTCATTATATTGAAGATGGATCATACCACCATGGTGAAGACGTTCCGATTTATTTACTCAACCACTATACTGAGATGACGCCCAATCCGTGCATGAACAACTGAGACATGTCATGAGGTGGAGCTTATGTTGCCTCAACTGGCCAAGGAGAACACCGATGGCATCGAAAAAACTGTGTGCTCTCTTTATTAATATGGTTACTATTTAGTGGCAACAGTGCTTCAATATTTGACGGATATGGTCGCAGCTGTTTAGAGCCTCTTTATAAAGGCTTCACACTTGTACTTGTTGCTTGTGATGTGTGGGTGCAGCCAAGGGGAACTGCTCAAGTGCTGTTAAAGAAGTAATTATCTATTTCCAGGCGTACTGTGGTTTCATCTGTCGACCAGAGATACCTCTCATGAAGCGTTCAGCCATTGCCACGGGCAACTGGGGCTGTGGTGCCTTTCGTGGGGACCCACAGTTGAAGGCAATTATTCAGCTCATGGCAGCATCTGTCGCGGGCCGTGACCTTGTGTACTTTACCTTTGGTGACAAGCAATTGTGCCAAAGACTGCGGGCTCTGTACCGCTTGCTTACCAACTGCAATTTGTCTGTAGGTAAGGATGTCATTTTTATTGGCATTGCTTTGTTCTAACCAATGTTGGATTTTTTTTAGGGGTGGGCCGAGAAAGGTAAGCTTTTGAAGCTCTGACACAATTTAAATGAAATTTAATCAATATGCTTACACCTATATTATAGCCTTATGGGCCAGATTTTGTTGCTCTGGACTAACGTTTGGGGCAGGTTATGGCTGGTACAAGGATTTTGTTTGGAAGAAACTGTTTCAGAAACAAAAAGAATGTCTTATGATGTTTGTGCCTTAGATTGTCTCAGGAGGGCCCAATGTATTTAACTGTGCAGTTATATGTCTATTTTTTGTTTAACTGTGCTAGCATTCTTCGGGTACTTCACGCACTTTCTGGGGGCTATGTATGTATGTATTTATCAATGTATGTTTGTATATACAGTTGAACCCAGATATATTTTTTATTTAACTGTGCTAGCATTCTTCGGGTACTTCATGCACTTTCTGGGGGCTATGTATGTATGTATTTATCAATGTATGTTTGTATAGAAGCGTACGGTGAGGGGCTAGTTGGTATGACATTATGAGAACAAAGAAAAACTGTGCAAAAAAGAACAAGACAGAGAAAGTTCTTTCTCTGTCTTGTTCTTTTTTGCGCAGTTTTTCTTTGTTCTCGTATGTTTGTATATACAGTTGAACCCAGATATATCGAACCCGCATATGATGAATTATTGTGTATAACGAACAGCAGTAAAATCCCCTTGAGAATACTTGTACAAATCTTTTATTTTACATATCGAATTACATATACATATATCAAACTTTCTTGTGGTCCCCATCAGATTCGATATATCTGTGTCTGACTGTAACCGTCTTCTTGCCTAGCTGGGTTTCTGGGTAGTCAGTGGTCGAAGGGGTAACACATCGGACTACTCTACTGAGGGGACAGGGTTCATAACCAATCCTCGAACCAACTTGAGTCACTGAGTATGTGGCAGTATGTACATATGTACCACTATTTAACGAACCTCTTTCACGCGAACGTAGGGCAGTGTAGATGCGGGACTGTGTAGGTGCTGCTGTTTGCAGAAACTCTTTGATGCCGACTTGGGTTACTGTGTATGTGTCAGTAGGTGTGCGCCGCTCTACAGTGAGGAAAAAGATCCCTTAAATTTCTCTGATGCTGAGAGAAATTGAACCCACATCACAAGGGTTCCTCAAGGACAGCAACCCGACGCATTAGCAGGCTGTGCCACAAATGCACTGGGTTCAGTGAACACCTTTCATGCCAACGCTTTAGCGAGCTGCACCATAAGCGCACTGGGGCATGTGGCACTGTTCATTGAACCTATCGCCAACTTGGGTCACTGGGTATGTGCCACTAAGTGTGCTCCAAGCTAGGGAACAATTCTCAGCATTTGCAGACACCCACACACCACACTTCCTGTCTCGGAGGCCATGTGCAGACTTCTCGGCAGTGACACTAGATTGCGCAGCACATCCGAGAAGAAGCGAGAAAGAGGAACCCAGTTGCTGCATGACGCATTTTCTCAGCGTTCGCACACATCAGTGTGCCATGCATTTCGGAGGCCGCGGCACACAGGCTTCGCGGCAGTGGTGCTAGATGGCACCGAGTGTTCGTAGGGAAGCACGAAAGAGGAGTCTCGCAGCAGTGCACACCTCGTATATAAGTTGTTCCAACATTGGCAATACGTTGTGTCGCTATATTGATTCAGTGCTAACGCATTAGTACTGCCAACAGCCATTGTGTGGTGGGTTCTGCCACAACATTTTGAAATTTTTTTTCAAATGAATATGCTTCTTTTCACCTTCCTTCATGCCTAAGAAATGTTTTTCTTTTATAGTTAGGAAACTATTTCAAATACTAAAACCCATTGGAGTCCACAGCTGCATTCTTGAAATTCACAATACTGCCTAAAGTTAAGGAAATCTAGTGTGCCATGGAAACAATAGATTGTCAAAATTAAGACTAGGGAAAAAAATGTGAAGTGAGAAAAGGATGTTTAATGTTTCCCATGTGTACCACTTCATTTCCAGTGTAGCATATGTTTCTGGAAGTGTGCAGCCAGCATATCTTAGGCCATTGTCGTTAATCCCACTCTTTTGCCAAGCAATACTGTCAAGGTTTGTGAATTTTGGCGTATTTTCAGCTGTCTGCGGGATCTTTATTCATTTTAAGGTTCACCGTATGCTATTTCGTTCTTATTTTGGATCTACTAGCTCTCCAAGATATGCTTAAGTTTTCTTATTTTTTTTTACAGATGACCTTTACAAGCTTCTGGCGCAGTATAGCCAGCACCAGTCCACACAAGCAAGCCAGGGCAAATTCCACCTTTTTGAATATCTGAGCCAGAATTGTACCCCATAAACATATTTGTGTTTCATGAAACCAGGTCTGACTGTGTTGAGTGAAGCATGTATGCATGTTTCTACAAGGGCTGTCAGCCACTTAGTAATTCTAAGCTTCCTAATTTTTAGCTCTTGTCCTAGGGTTTATGAACAGAGCGGTCCACTGTTAAAGAGAACACCAGAGCGTGTGGCGTTTGCTGCTGCGCTTCAGATCATTGTGGAGCAAGCCGTTCATGCGTTTGTAAAGTCGGCCGGAGACTGCATGGTCACACTCTGACAGCTAGCCATTGCAAAGCTGAAAGAAAATTATATGAAGCAACATATTACCTCGCATATATTTTTGCCATTTCAACCTAAAAGACAAACAACTCTTTTCACGAATGTCTCATGGTGGCACAAGAAGAAAAGGATTAACCGAGGGGCCCAATTTTTATTAATCATATTATAAGATGGGGAGCCAACAAACAAAGGGCATCGCACGTGTAATGCAAAGACATGAGATCGTTCCCCACCTGCGGCAAGTTGTTTTTTTCATCCACTTTCATTGCCATTAATTTATCATTTCTTTAATTCACTGAGCGGGTACAAGTAATTTCCTCTTTGTTTGTTGGCTTCTTTTGGTGGCACAGCTAGATTAGAGAATGTTTGTCCTTGTAGTGCCCATCTCATGTGCATTAATGCATATTCGAGTTGTTGCAGTGCATAGGCTGAACAAAGAATCTGCAACTGCCATTGAAGATCATTATAATTTTTCAAGTGTTATCACTCGAGCCATCGCTGAATCTGTACAGTAAACTTTTTTTCTGAAGGAGGCAGTTCTTTATTAAACAAGAAGGCCAACCAAAGGCGACGGCAGTGTCTTTCCTGCTTATATGCAGTGAGACATTTACTTTTATATAGATCAATCCAGTCATTTTCCTCCCAGCTGGAAGAGAAATGGCTGCTGTCAAATCCGAATTACACATGGAGGAAGGAAACAGAGGAGAGGCCCTACCCCCTCCGCGCGCTAGGAGAGAAGTGTGGAGGAAGTGGCGTAGTAGGTTCTCCTTTTTTTTGCTGTTTTTTTATTTCTTTGCTGTAGCGGCCACGCCTTTCGGGCCACAATGGCGGCTTTGTCATTGTTCTGTGCGCTCACACGTGTTCCTCCGTATGTTTCGTACCGTGGCAAAGGCGCCGTACGGGCAGGTTTGCGTTGGTCTTCGTGTTTTGTTGTGCTGCGCTATCTGGACCGTGCTCTACCGGATGTTGCTGTGGCCAAGTGGGACAGGAGGAACTAAAGTTCGTGAGGAACTAAATCAACAATTACTTTTAAAACTAAACCAGTTAAACCTGGACCACAACATTCTGATTTGGATCAAGGAATTCTTGTCTAACCGGTCCCAACACGTCCTTGTTAATAATCATACCTCTGACCCTGTTCCTGTAACATCTGGTGTACCCCAAGGTTCTGTTCTCGGTCCTCTCCTATTTCTAATATATATTAACGACTTGCCTCAACACTTATCTTGCCAAATCCATATGTTTGCTGACGACTGTGTAATTTACCGATCAGTTTCTAATCATTGCGACGCAGCAAAACTTCAGCATGATCTAGACCGTGTCCAGGAATGGTGCGACCACTGGCTAATGACCCTTAATCCGACTAAATGTAAACTTCTTTCCATTACTCGCCAAAAGCACCCCGTTACATTCCCGTACATAATTGCTAACGAACCTATACAAGCAGCAACATCGTTCAAATACTTAGGCGTTACTTTGTCCAATGATCTCTCATGGCATGCACATACTACAAACATCATATCATCGGCAAATAGAACTCTCGGTTTTCTGAAACGTCACCTTCGTAACGCTCCCCAACAAGTTAAATTACTAGCCTATAAGTCACTTATCCGTTCAGAACTAGAGTATGCGTCACCTATATGGTCCCCGCATCAAGCATGCGTCGTAGATGACCTTGAAGCAGTACAAAATCGTGCCGCCAGATTCATTCACTCATCTTATTCTCATGAAATCAGTGTTACCGCCCTCAAAGCGGAATCTGGGCTGCAAGCTTTATCCCTCCGCCGACGCATAGCAACACTTTGTCTATTCTATAAGCTTTACCATTCATCACTTAACAGTGTCCCTTACATAACACCACCCGCATACATATCTCCTCGCACTGGTCACCAACTGCAAGTTTCCCGTACACGTATGAGAACTGTTAATTTTTCAGAATCTTTTTTTCCTCGTGCAGTCAAAGACTGGAACAGCCTTCCTCGGAATATCGTTGTTCTCACCTGTCCATTATCTTTTTCTGCCAATGTGACTGAGTACCTGTCGTCACAAATTTGAGTGTTTTATTTTTGATGTACACCCACCCCTTATGTAATGCCCCCTAGTGGGGTCTTTAAGGTAAATAAATGAAATGAAATGAAATGAAATTAACGCGCATGCAACGCTGTACGCAATGTACCGCGCCACGGCAATGGCAACGGACGAAGGCATATCCGCGGGAAATTTTGCCCTCTTTGGCGGAATCATGGCAAATTGTTAACGATTGTTTAGTATTGCTGCGGAGCGCGCGGGTCCGAGCAGCACGGTTGCGCGCAGCGCGGCATGGTTTCGCGAGAGGAGAGCTGGCCCGATAGGCGGAGCAACGCCAACTTCCGGCTTCACTTTAGCTTCACAAAGAGTGACGTCAGGGCCTCTCCCGAGTTTCCTTCCTCCGTGGAATTACGCAAGCTGCTTTCTTCGCGACGAAAGAGCACCGCCCACAGCACCCACTGCGCCTGCGCAAAACTCGTTGCAGCCGCCGGCTGACGGTGGCGCCGAGTAGACGCCACGCGTAGCCACGCCCTCCTGTGTTCCCTTTAACAGTGGACAGCTATGTACAGTATAACCCCTTTCATACGTTTTGGAGAGAAAAAAAAAACGCGATAAAAACGTACTAACCGAGAAAACATACGCTCGGAAGTCGCTAAAAAAATTCACAGATCCAAGTGCAGTGGGCATCTAGGTAATGCGAAGCGTTGCGCGAATCGTAGCACGAGACGCCGATGCGCGTTGTCGCTTTTGTGGCTTTGGCAAGCTTACGTTTGCGCTCCTCGAATTCGGCCTGCGTTGGCAGCTTCTTCAAGTGGGGCATTTTGGAGAGTTTTCACGCGTCCACTCTGCGCGAATCGTTGCGGCACGAGATGCGTACGCTTGTCGAGCTGGTAGGGCCCAAGCGACCCGAGACACACGTTGTCGTTTTCCTTTTGCGCGGTGTCTAATGACTGCGACGAGAAATATAAACGAAGTCGAGCTAGTGGGCAACACTGGACTACAATGCCTGTGATGCCGCCAGGGCGATACATATCACTCCCTTTGCGCCGCTTGCAGCAGGGAACGGCGGCGCGTTTGGGTTATCGCCTAGTAAAAGCGTGCAGTACGGCTCCAACACCATTACGGCCATACGCTGTGGCACAGATAAGTGAAGATGCTTATCGCAATAGGGTTGGCGGCGGTAGCTATGAATGCGTTGTACGACGACTCAGGAGGAGATTTTCTGGTACCGGAATGAGAAACTTTGTGCACACCAGCGTTTTCACGATGGGTGGGCGAGTATTGCGGGGAAGCAGCTGCGGCTACTGTTAGCGATCGCGCGCGCCTTTTCTTGTTTACCCAGGTTCTAGCGGCCGGAACACGTATCATACAATCGCAGTTTAGCGATATACTGAACGTTGCTACCAAAAGATCGTGTTTGCTGGGAACGTATGAACCGGTAAAAGATAAGCGTAACTGTATTGGGTCATTTTTTTTGCATGTGTTCTCGATCGCGAACGTTGGCGCCGGGAAATCGTACGTAACGGGATCGTATCAACGATGTTCTACTGTATCTGTGTGTGCATGTGGCGCGTGTAATTTGTAAATAAATATCCGCATTCCATATTTTTAAAAGCAATAATGCTTGACGAAATGTGCTTAAGCATTGCACGCGCTCATGTGCATGTGTGTGTATGTGCGTGTGGGTCAATGCAAGTTCAGATACAGCTGTTTTCATCACTAAAAGAAACAACCTCATATAACCGACTTTTATTTTATTAATAAATAAAATGCATCCGAATGTGCTATGAAACATATGGCACACGTTTCCAGTGAATGACACTTTTTTTTTTCATATTGTAACAAGTGTAGGTGATGATATCTGAAAAAAAAAAAAACAACGAAGTAGGGGACAGCACCACTTCACATTTCTGTTTTAGTGTATGCCACTCTGCTAGTAAAGGGAGTGAAAATGCAACATAGTGTGCTTTGAAATGTAAAACAAATGAAAAAAAAATGCAATGGTGTGAATGCGGTCTTTCCATTTGTCACACAATAAAAGCAGCACAGATTGAGAGCTGCCTTTCAAGACTCACACACATTCAGAAACAGGTTTAAAAACTCGAAACACCAGAGTTGTTGACTTTAAAACAGTACTCTGTCTACCGAAAGTAGTGGTGCAATATTTTCTGGCAGAGTATAGCAAGTCTCCCTACACAACACCAACAATGAAGGCAGTGTTCCCATGCTCCCTGAGCTCACAAATACAATGCTTTGTGTTGGAACTGCTCAGATTATAAAAGAAAGTTTTTTGCTTATAGTGTCGCGCACACAGATTTTTGGAAACAGTGCCCTAGGAAAGTTGGGCAAACAACTGGGCCTGTTGTTCAGCTGCTATCTTTGCTGCAAGTAAAATAAAAAGCTGCAAATTGTGGGCCACTGATGCAATACATGTGCATATGAAAACCAAGAGTTGAGCCTTCCTTTTCTCCGTCTCCACTTCCTCACAGTTTCTTTTTGTTTTGTTTTTTATGTGTGTTCCATTTTGAAGAAATCAGAATATTTTGCTGCTCTGGGCTATTTTAACGTCCGAACATACTTTATTTCCATTTGTGTTTGTGATTACACTACATGCTGCCTCTACGCCACACCGTGTTGTCAGCATGGGAGCATAATTGCCTGCTGAAGTTATTGCTACATTTCCTTTAGGCTTGAGAATGAAACTTGGCCCTGCCCAAAATAACATTTTTGCAGGGCCAATTGGTAGGCTAATGTACTATTAAAATGACAATTTTAAGAATGTGTCACTCTTTAGCAGTGTTCTCTGTGGCAGCTATATGTGTCATTGACTTCTTCAGCAATTTTATAATTTAGCCTCAGCAATTTTATAATTTAGCCCCGACTGTAGTTCAGGAGTATTTAGCACAGCCCAAAATTTTGACATGTTACGAGGCACTGTTGACTTGTTAAGAACAAGATTATATTTGAACATCAACAATGCATCATATCTTTTGGCAGTGATCCTTCATAGTGCTTCGTTGACTCCTTTTAGGCACTCTTGTCTTTGAAACATGCCCTCATCTGCTGACATCACAACCTTAAAATGTAGGCAGAGGCAGCATGTCGTTCAGATTTGGAAGGTACAGTCACTCTTGGTATGCAGAAACTGTTCTTGTAGTACTTCAAGGGCAGGATTTGTGTGGCTTAATATGTATTGTTTTTATGTGCGTAAGGTTAATGGTGCTCTTTCCTTTTAGTTAACGCGGTTTTAAGGCTTGTGCTTACATTGACTTGTGCAAGAAAAAAGAAGAAAGCCCAAACCAGTTTGGAAGGCAGAGTAACAAGAGAAGTTGGCACCCTGTATTCCGTAGAACATTTTCATTGCTTCTTTATCAACTACTCGCAGTCAGCACGGCTTTTATGCAACAATCTTGGTGTGGTTTACACGTTGTGCCGTTTGTTAGGCACAGGCCGAGGATTTTGTCGAATTTCTTGCGCATATTTCTGCAGCTAAATTTCTGAGCAGATCCACCTTTTAAAATTTTACGTGCACTGATGCGCGTTTCACTTGTGCAAAGTCTTGTGCAATAAGGCTTTAATGTTTTCTGTTCCCCTTGCACACTTATGTTCAACAGTCTAACACTGTAACTTGTATTTGTATTGTTACTGTCTCAGGAAAAAAAAAACTATGTACAAGAACCAAACAGCATCACTCTATTTACAACCGCTTCAATTACACGCTAGCAGCGTGGAATCTCCATAAAAAACACTCCTATAATTCTGAACCTTTTCTTTCCAAACTCACTCAGCACCTTCGATGAAGCATACAAAGCTGCTGCATAATCATCACAAGCAATCAAAAGCATTTACAAACAGTGACTCGCATCAAAGCTCGAACAGTGGTGTTGCTCGGTGGAAGAAATGAGAATAGCTTAGATACAAATGAAGTCGTCAGCAAAGTTTAGGAACAACGGTAGTAATGAAGGCAAAGGCTGTCTGAAATGACTTGCAATGATTCTTGTGACTGAACCAGTGTGTGTGACCACAAAGCCAGTGGGCAAACTTCGCACTTGAAAACAAGCTGAGCTGCTGCTGCTGCTGCTGCTGCTGCTGCTGCTGTCTGTGTATGTATCAACTGACTAATCGGGAGGACACACTACTACATTACATAGACACAATGAACTAAATGAGATCAAGGTGTAAGAAAGAGCACTGGCCGAGTTGTGTGAAAGGGAGACCTCAAAGCCTGTTTCAATGTAACCTGAGGTCCCACAAGAAAGAAGGGATTGTTCTATTGCTCATACTGTTGCTCACACTTGTGCATGTTGAATATGCTTAGCTGTTTCGACCTTGGGGTTGGTTTACATATCTTGCCACATTAACAAAAACACTTTGAATGGATCAACACAGTCTTTGGTTGTTACGAGAGCTTGCTGCAGTTACAATGAAGGGCACATTTCTTATCAAATGTAGGTCATGATTTAAGCATCTTTAACAGTCAATTTTTTCGTGAAGCACAATGCACAAAAAAAAAAAATAAAGTGAACACTGCATTGCATTGTGATGGTCGAGGCCACACACACATGCTTACATATACCTTGACACGATACTATGCTTTCTCACAAAAAGCATTCTAAAAGCTTGCGACATTGCCGCCATGTGGCTCTAGAAGCTTATATCTTGTACCCACTCTGGCAGTAGCAGAGTCCCTCAGTGGCTTCCAAATCCATGCCTTATTTGGAGCGAAATTAATTTAATACAGCTTACCTTTGTGGGACCCAAGAGACACCTGTTTTTCTTTTATATATTCTGTAGCTGATTACTCTGATTTTTTTTGAAGAATTTGCCCTACATAGATCTTGAGTCATGTACATCATGCACGAGAGCTTTCTTAGAAGAGGCTACACTTTAGTAGGCAGCATTTAAACTAAACTCCATAGGGGTCATGCATGTTGAAATAAGCTGCGAAGAAAGAAACTCTATTAGACTGAATGACTATAGCAGTTCTTAGGACCTTGGTGAGGCTAAATAATTTCTCCTTTTGCAAATACATCGAAGCTTAAATTCAGTGGGAATTTCAGAAGGTAAGTATTTTGGCCTGTCCTCTTGTTATGTTATAGCATCCCGTGACATTTTTTTAGGTATCAGAGTAGAAGTTACTGGCAGGTGCCTAATTGTGTGACCATTCTGGACCTTCCTGTAAAGTTCTGCAAGCTGGCTGCTCTGAAATTTAGTAAGGTGGCTGCTCTACTACTGTCGTAAAAAAATCTTGTCCCCAGACCCACTTTTACATTATCAAACACTAATGGGGAATGCTGTTTGGCTTCTGTAAGCCATGAGCTCTTTGTGAACTCTGAGCCATCACTGGCTGCCTTGAGCACCATTTTTTGCTGAGCAACCTCGCTCTGTAAGATGGTTGCTTGAGAGATAGAACTTGAAAGTTTGGGATGCTATCTTCCATACTCAGTTTTCTAGATAGAACTTCAAATATGAATTAGTGCTTCTGTTTGGAATTGAAACAAATGATTTGACATTTTAATATTTGATTTCTTCAGATGTCTTTTTATAGCCGAATGTGTGGAGTTGCTTGCTTGCAATGGAAAAAGGTCTGTGCTTGGGTCTCCACAGTGCTTTGAATGCCCACTGCAAAGTCAACTAGCCCATACAGTGCCGACCTTCTGCCTCCTGCTTATTTACAACCTGCTTATCTTAGTGGAACTCCGGATGAGGCCTAGCATTGTGTGTATCGAAGAGGGGAAAAAACTTTGCTTTTTACCAAACTTCCTCCTTGTGCTGTTTCTGCTTTTCAAACAGAAAAAATATTCAGCATGCAAAGCCTCTATTTTTCTAATATTTGTAATCAATGCGATTCGAAATGTTCACTGTGCAGTACTTGTAGCCAGTTTTGTTAACATGCTTAAAGGCAGCTTAACAGTACGACACTATTTTTCTCGTCAACTTGATTTTTTCTGAATGCAGTTCTGCTGAAAGACATACAGGTTGCTTGCTGAACAAAGGTGGTGACATGATGAAGCTTCTACCACTATTGTTTTAGTTAAATGATTTTAAGGCTTCTTATTAGTCACTATTCGTGAACTGCTAATGTTCCGTGTCTTTGTCTATAATATGTAGTTGCGTGCCTTCAAGTCAGATATCTCTGTCCAAACTTATTTCATAAGGTATTGGGGGCCTTGTATGTTATTATAGCTCTCTCTGTTGTCTGTGCAATGACTGAAATTGCATGTGTTCTGATTTAGTGCAACTAGAGAGAAGTTTGTGTTATCCATTTTTTTTTTTCTTTTGCGAGTGTATTTGGAGAAAAGTATGTTAACACGTTATCGTCACATGCAGGACCCCTATTTGTCTTGGCTGCCAACATATGGAAAGAGTAATGTCAACACGTTTGAGAGCTGTAAACAGCATTTCTTATACCAGAGATTAAAATGCTAGTCCAGCAGATGGCAAGCTTAAAACATAACTGCGCTTACAGACTCGTACTCATGAAAATGTCTCTTCAGAGCTTCTAAAGCCGTCAGTAACCAGAGAAGATGCCACCGAGAGACTATGGCAGTAGTGTACACGTACAACAACTATAGCAAATAGTTCAAACAGACATAGAGTCTCTCATACGAGAGGACGAGAGACACGTTCAGTCAGTACATTAGGCCCACATAAGTACAAAAGCCTGTCAGGCACGCATCACTCATAAGTTAAAAAAAAGGAAAATCACAACACAGCACGAGCGAGCAACATGCAGTCGGCACAATGCTGTGCTAAAGCTAACGACTGCAAGCATTTTTTTTTTTTTGCCACATCAAGATGATGTGGCCAAACATTACTGAGGTAAAGATCTAACACATTGCTTTCCCCAAATGCAAGTCACATCCCCAGCTCAATGAGTTGCTGAATTCTCCAAAATAAATATAGAGTCCACAATACACGATTGCCTGTTGCTTCAGGCAATGCGATGCATGCAGAATTCATTGCATCTCGGGTGGCAGGGGGAGTATGCACCTAAACTAATAAAAAGAAAGCAACTGCAGTTCACTTGTTCAGCATGTTGCAAAGATACTCTGCACAAACAAAAACACACGACAGTAATAAATGCAGGAATGGCATGATTCGAGAAGAGAGAACAAGGAAACTGCTGAAGCACAATCCATTTTTGTCGAGAGCTGGTGTGGCCATCCTCAAATCTGCCCAGAAACAAACTGCCACCATTGGTTGGGGGGTATGGCAGGGGGTTGGGTATGGGGGAGTCATGGACGTCGTCAGCGAGGCACAGCTTTTGATGACAAGGACAACAAAAAAAAATGCAGTATGCTGTTCAAGTTATTTCTTTGGTACTGGCATGGACAAACGCATGCTGTACTTCGCTGACAACGTTTCGCACATGATGCTCAAGTTCTTCGTCAAAAAGACTTGTCCTGGCACATGAGTCTAAGCTCCTGAACTGCCGAACTGCACGAATGGCACTGGAATGCTCCGCTTGTGGCTGTCATTGAGCTGCCAGCAATAGACTGGTGCGGTTCCCCACCACTGTTGGCATCTTCGTATTCTTCTGCCCCTTCACTGATGAACCATTGGTTGTGGGTCTCCGAGTTGCTTGCTGTCACAGCTGCTGGCAAAACACCTCGATGCAGTTTTTGGGAGGCTTCCTTGTCAGAGATTGCACCGTCAACACACTCTTGGAACTACTGAATGGCCAGCCTGCAAACATGAGGATTTCGGAGTTTGTAAAAAATGTAGGTTAAGATCTCTTCAGTCTTTGTATTCAATATGCTTATCATTGTCATCACTGTTCATTTGTTCATTCGTCACAAGAAATGAACAGAAGTTTTCAGGAAAAGGCACTCACAGCTGGCTTTTGTTGAACTAGCAAGATATGACTGATTTAGGTATTGCTGGAAGTTGAATTCTAACTTATCGTAAAGATGTTTGCATTCAGCATAACTGTAGCAATATGCTCTTGAGCTGTGCAAGTTGCATTAATTTTGATCCGAGAATCTTTCTAATTCAGCGTAATATATGGCCACACATTATCAGAAGTCTGAATTATATGGAAACATTAATTGTGCATAGGTCACACAATAAAAGTGTGATGATGTATGAACCCACACGAAAAGCAAGTTCCATGGCAGCTTGCCAAGCAGTTGTCAGTAGTTGACAGCATTGTTAACATATACAAGGTTTTTAAGACTATGTTTTCAGTGCAAGTTGTAAGCTATTGTCCTGAACACATGGCTTTTTTTTTTTCTCAGTCAACCTTCAGCTTTGGAGGCTAATGATGTGCCTTGGCATTGTTTTGCCCTGGGAAGCCAGAGGTTTGAATTAATTGAAAGCCTTGCCTTAATTAAATAGTTCCAAGCTCCATTGAAAACAGTGGGCCAGCCCATTATATTTAAGTTTGTTTTAATTTACAGGAATTCTGAAATATTTTATAAAAGTTCTGTATGAATTACTGTGACTTCACTGTTATATGCTGAATTGCCATTTTTGTCCCTCCTGAAGTGAATGGTAAGAAATTATTTGGTGGGTGCATTGTGCTTCTGGCAAGCATACCCTATTAAGAAAAATCCCATATTTGCTGTGGCTTCTATATATCAAGTGACCACATGTGATCGTATGGAATGATACCTATATGAGTGCATGGGTATTTGATGTGATTTACACGAGCATGGGCATAGAAATAAAAGGGTAGAAACATCTTTTGGTAATATATTAATAACTATATACCTACCAGTGCTGGCAGCTTGACGACCTTTTGGGTACATTTAGGTGTCGGCTCAGATGTGGCCCATGGCCTTCTTTTCTTGTGAGTTTTCATGTGCCTAAAAAGAAAGGAACCATAGTTGCAAAAACCAGGTCTTGCAGCACCAGCAAAATGAGGCAGAGCCTCTGTGTGTACAAGGCTTGGCAGGACACAAATGCAAGCATATCTCCGTCAACTGACTGCCTATTAAACATTTGGAAGCGCACTTTTGATGTCTGGTTTTATCTGTTGGGTAAGATTGCAACATGCACTTCATAAGGCTGCAACTACCACTCCAGCAGTTTCACTGTCTGCTCAAGTCAATTGATACTGAAATTTAGAGTGCAGTCAACACCATATGCCTCAGTTACAGAATTCATTTCAATTCACATTGCATTGTTTGACCAATATCTATTCCACAGAGGTACATACAGTGAGATCCAAGTCACAGTACACATGGGCAGCTGTGACAGTACAAATGCCAAGTAATAAAATCACTCTTTATAACAGAATATTTTTGTCTTATTTGTAACTGCATGAAGCTTGACATTTTTTATATATCATGATGTGGAATGACTGTAGCTGGCTTAACCTTTATAAGGAATTAATAACTTAAAAGTTGGTTTATCAAACAAATTGCAGGATAAATTTTTCTAGTAGCCAGCCCCTTTAAGTGTTGTGGCCATCTCACCAGATTTAGTATCTATAAGTTGTTCTAGAACTTCTGGGTAGATATCAAATCATGAAAAATACTAAGGTTATGAAAGTCCTGTTTCTTGAGAAATTGTACAATATTCATGCTGTTTTATGTCCTGCTTGCATTCCGACGTCTTCACTAATTTTGGGGGCACGAACAGGAGTTTTTGATGCCGCTCAAAATAGCTAGTTTTTACAAAACTTGCAACTGCAGTTGAAAGTGACAGTGGTGGCAGCACGTGGCAAACTGGGTTCAATGCTAATTTATTTAATGAGCAATAAACTGCCTGTGTGGCATGATCTAAAATGAACACAAAAAATTGGGCCTACCTTTTGGCAGTCCAGGCTATAAGGAAGCAGTTTTCCAGGAATAGCACCACCCCCATAAAAATGGCCACAAATACTATATAAGCATGACTCCCTGCCTGTAAGGCTGTGGAAAAAAAAAAAGTGAATTTAGTGATACAGCTGGAAAAAATGTGCACAATTAAACATGAGTATGTATCCTGCCATCTATCGCATATTCACAAAATTTTACAAATATGACATGTAAATTTCCTTTTCTTGGTAGCATAATCTAGTGCGCAATAGTAACATTCCGAATACACCTCACAATAATTATTTTGACTCCACTGTTTACCTTGAACACAAATGCAACATTCTGTGCCTGCGTAGTAGTGGGAGACAAAAAAATTGGTCCCACTTTTTTACATAAGATACAAAGAGAATGCATGCATTTTTTTTTCTAAGCAAGAGATAAGTCTTCAAGCGGAAGTCCCACCATTTGAAACATTGTGCAACATTCAGGCATGATACATATGGATGAGTGCAATGTCGGCAAGTACTCGTTATCAGATGAGGGCAGAAGTTTGGGCTTGTTAGCATGGCATAGCTACAGTTGTGTAGAAAGGACTAAAGACACGCATCATTCTGTTCTCCCTTCTGTCACCTCTGCACATTCTTACCTGATTATCAACATTCACTAACACATGCCGAGTTTTATATGCTATACATGTACTACTTGTTTCTACTAGTATCAATAAATTTCTTGTGTTTGAACATGTTATTGGTCTTAAACTTGCTTTGCATGTTGAACCTCGAAGCACTCTAGCTCTTATTTTTTTGCTTTCACTCTCTATCTCTGTTTTTGTGAGTGTGTGTGTTTGAACTCATGTTAGCTCCAAAGACACCACTCACAGTCACTTTTTCAACATATTAGGTTGATCTCCTTACCTTTACACTTAATGCAAATGCAATGGTTATTCTTGCCATCCTTAGAGTGTCTAACTCAGTCTTATAACTTCCTGGAATTACTTTTAGCCAAATCATCAGAAAGGCAACACAGGAAGGAGTGTTTTATGTTTTTAAATTTTGCAGTACACGGCTTAAATGGGTTTAGCTTATTTTCTAGGATAGCCATCGACTGCATGAGTGCAGTTTTGAGACCATCGGCAGTCACTGTAACAACATTTAGTTCTACTTCGTTACATAGAATATTCAGGCCTGCTGGTTTCCTACTTGTACAGGACTTTTCTTGCTTCACATCGCCACGAATTTAGTTAGCGCTCGCCTGTCGTCTTCTCTGTCTGTGTCCCTGTTATTTGCGCTAGTCTTTTGATTAATTAATGGAGGCCTTGCAAGTTTAAGCCATCTTCACACAATGCTGAAGTAAGATTTCTTGCGATATGCACAAGCAAGCATGCATAATGTGCATGACAAGTATGACTTACACGATGTTCATGGTTCAATCATTGCTTCCACATCTGTTCCTTTCCAAAGCAAGCAGGGACAAGGCACAAACAAAGGAGCACAATTAGCATAAGCAATCACACATGGCATGTCACATACACTCACTTTGCTGACAGACTTGATACTGGGCAGCTTGCTCCAACATTCCTTACTTTTATTATCCAATATTAATTAGGTGAGACAAATGCCTTGTGTAACAGAAAAAAAGTTCCTCTTCTCATGGCACACAAAAAAGAGAAAAGCTGCAGAAAGGTTATGACATTAGTGCAAATGGGATGGCATCGCAGAGAATATAAACACACAGGACACGCGCAAACGGTTGTTCAATACACATAGTTGGGCGAGTTGGTTTGACATGACGATGGTGTAAATGGGCGTTAAAGGCGAGGATGATAGGTGAATGCGCCCATGTGTGTCTCGTCTTCACCTATCATCCTCACATTTTAAGTGTATTTACACCATTAGCAGTTGTTAGTTTAGCGCTTGTCCTGTGTGTTTCTACTCTCTGCATCACTTGTCTCATTTGCACTGCCATTATAAGTAATGTCAACCAAGTCACCCAGTTTCACATCCTACTGCAAGAAGCTGTTGCAGTATAGACAAGTGGTGAAATGGCAAGGATGTGTAGCCATTTGCAGTCACAGCAGCATGCACTGTTTCTCATTAAAAAAACACTTCCTTGTCATGCACTTCATTGACTATTAATTTCGAAGGCATGGAAAGTGACTTATGGGAGACGAAAACTTTGTGACCCAATATGTCAAATTATTGATGAAAGTCGACTGTATTCATTTCTTCAGCACATTGCTTGCTAAAGAGCTTTTTACCAGATGGTTTGAGTTGTACAGTAGACTTCCGTTAATTTGACTCCGGTTAACTTGATTTTGGGGTTAATTTGATTCTGACCGAAGGTCCCGGCCAGCACTCACGCATTTCTATGGTAAAAAAAACTTTCGTTATTTCGATCCTAAAAGTGGCCTTAGCCGGATAATTTGAACTTGACCCGTCAGCATGTACGCGCCTGACCTCTATGGTGACCCAATAGCGACCTCTTTACTAGCTGTGTTTGTTCCGGCAGAGCTTATGGGACAGTAAATGCGTTGAACACGCGTTATCTGCCGTCGAAAGAAGCTTATTTTCGGCCTGCCTTGGGAAGATTTTCCAAGTAATAACGGTAGCTTACAATGTCTGATTACGGCATTTACCCGATTCTAACGCGCGCCTTTTTCTTTTTTTTTTTTTTTGCTTTTTTTCTTTCAAAAAAATTAAACCGGAAATTGCGCTCTTATGCTTTGCCGCATAACATGGCTGTATTGCGGCGAAGACAAGAAACCGGCTGCTACTGTGCAATAAAGATTAGACCAGTGCCCATTTTTCTACCTACAAATTGGGTGCGCTTTAGATGACTGCTTTGTTTAGGAGCTTTAATGTTATCTCTATGCTAGTTTTCCACTTTGGACACATAGAAAGCGCGGGCATGTTAGAATCGGGAAAACACTGCCAAACAAATCAGCAGTGCGTTTTGACGTTTTTTCTACATCTTGCTTAATTCGACCCGCCGGATAATTCGATCAATTTCGTCGGTCCTATCAGGGTTGACTTAATGGACGGAAGTTGACTATATATAGAACACTGAGCAACATGGTGCAAGGAAGACTGCACAAGAATAAAGTGAAGATTGGCATAAATATGAAAGTCTTCATGGCATGGCTGCAGTGTTACATCCGCACTGTTTCACTCTAATGCCAGTGTACACAATTGTCGTAATTGGGGCTGATCAGTTGGCCAATTTCACAGTAATACCACATTCACTCAACAGTATACTGTGTCTTGAGACAGGACAGTTTTGGACACTGGCATGTGCAATACCTCTTGGCAGCCTAGGAACACAGTATTGAACATGGTATGCTAGATTTCAGCTTGCATAGTGACCGTGTGGCCGATTGCTCACAAGAATGCATGTGATCAGCAGGCAACCCATGTCATATCAAAATTATAAGTACAGGACATGACATAAAAGGCACTGCTTGAACATAGTATATGAAACAATTCTTTATTGTTGACCTGACTGTTAATTACACACTGTGTCTATGGTTTGCACTGTTGTCATAATAAGATCGTCAGCCTCACAGGTGTGTGCTGCCCTAATTCAGCAGTGAGCATTATTGAGAAATGCCACTGATTAGCATGTTGAATTGCCAGCTATGACTGTTTATATGCTATGTTGTGTATTACTTTAGCGCTAAATTATTCAGCATACTTATTAGCTGCGCAGTCTCGGGAAGGGCAAAAAAGAAGAAAACCACACGGAACATTTGTAGTTTGGTAATTATATTCCCCTACAGATTACGCTTACGCCTTTATATATGTACCCAATTTATGCCGCATGCACAATAACGTAACTCAGTATAAACAAGAGAATGGGAGAATGAGTGGACACAAAGCAAGACACGCAACAAAAGCGCAGACAAAACAAAAAAAGGGACCTACATTTCGAAGCGTTTTGATTTTTCGTTGGCTCTTCTTTCTCCAGTGAATCTTTTGTTGCTTGTTTTAAATAGCCTATGTACATACACCGTCTCATATATATATTTATATATATATATATATGTATAAATAGTTTCCTAGAGCAGGCGACGCCTATCGGATCCAGTAGGACTGCATCATTTGGATCGTTGTATCGAATTCAGGAGGCGCTGCTGGGGAAAAGGGAAGCACAGTGAGGCACGTAGAAATGAAGTGGTTCACAATTGGCAACAAAAACAAGCGCTACATGCTACACAAAGCAAATACAAGACGAGAGCAATGTCTACATATGTCTACACACAAATTGTGCAGGGAAGCTTGGGAAAGCATTTCTAGGGACAAGGTATGTAGCCTTCTGAAATACACTGAGTCTACAAGTAGCTGGCAGAAGGATGAAAATAACAAAAAAGGGTGCATTGTCAGTAGTAGACACGGCCACAGGGCACATGACATAGTACCTCAAACAACCCAAAGATTTGAGTGAAATCACTTTTCATAATTGGATTACCACCTTGCATATATTATATATTTCTGCTATATATATAGTATAGAATCTCATTATGAAGACATCACCTCTGACATGAAAACACCTTCGTCATTTTTTTAATATTCATTACCATTATATCAAGGTTTGGCTGTATTTATTCCCTGCAGTTCTCATCATATATTGTGTTCTCAACATTTGAGTGGCCTCTCAGCTCGGAACAATATTACTGTTTCATCTGGCATCATTAGAATAATTAGATGAGAGAAAACAACCTACATATGTTGCTAGTTACTAAAATTCTGCAGGACACTGATGTGACAGCACCTCTTTAAGGCACAGTATTTACAGCAAATGTTTCTCAATACATTGCATAGGACAGACAACAGGACACCCAATGCAAGCACATGTGTTCTTTCTTTTTTTTTTTCATTTCATTGCCTTTTTGAAAAGCACAGTTTGGTAATATGTGATCAGAGACCTTACAACAGTTTAATAATCTTGCTGCTTTATTAGCCTAGAAATATGGCACTGTTAATACGTCGGGTGTCGAAATGTAGAGGAGCACGTGAACAACTCAAATTTTGAGCATGAATGTGCGTGAGGAAGAAATACAAAGATTGCTATAGCATGCGTACATACTAAATGACAGAGAAGAGCACTGCTAACGATGCAGCATAGCTAACAGATCGGAAAAGAGCAAAGCACCAAACTAGAACTCGTGGGTTGGCTGCACGAATGCTAAATACTGTTGCTTTCTCTCTAATGTGTGTCATACTCACCTTCGGTATCTTAGTGGTTAATAGGCACATTGAGTGTTGTTCAAATGGAAAAGAAAAGCAGGGAGAGAGGTTATAATTCTGTTTACCTTTATAGATGCCATAAAAATGCTCGCTGAATGAGCGATTGTGCCCATAAGCAATAAAGAGCCTTTAAAAATGTATGCAGAAGAAAATTAACAGCCTAAAAGATAAAGGAATGCTTGGTGTTCTTTTTCAGCAGGAAATGAACTTCATGTGCTTTTGTTGGCGCAGTCAGATCCGTTATACTGTGCTCGCTCTCCTCTGGGGCACATCACAAAGGTTGATGCGGCAAACTGAACAAACGTAAAGAAAGGTGGGAACTCACTTTTCAGTGATGCAGTGTCCTTGTTTTCACAGCGCTGCCCAATAAATCCTTCTGCACATCTGAAAGTAAAAATCAAGCAGGGCTTTAATAAAGGCTACACCATGCTGTTAAGTAAGCTACATCAGTGATACAAAAGTTACTTGTCTGCATGCTACATATTTGATTTTTCTCTCTCAGATACAAAGTTGAGTGGTTTGAGGTATGCATGGTGTTCTGATATATGATCTGTGCCAGTGTATATCCATCAATGAGGCAACATGAGTGGATTTTCGCCACAGCAGCTGGGAACAAGTTTTCAAGTTATATAGAGCGAATGCAGCATTGTGTCGACCTTGCCAATGATATGTTAATTGGGAAAGACTCGGCCCATATGTGCATCCTGATTACATCTGATTCCCGCGGATCTCTACGAGAAATTCCGACACCACTTCACACTGGTTGGAGTTTTTCTCTGTTGGAAAGCAACCTGTGAGAGTAATTTTCACATACCCATAATTTGTACAGCAGTTAGAATACCGAAAGCTGGCAAATGAAAGCTTAAGGGTCTGTACTATGTTTGTGCAGATGTTGGTTAGCTTAAACCACTCAGATTCTATCCGAAAATTGCCACAGATGGTAACAAAGAGGAGGCTTTGATCAAAAGAGGCCAATGGGATCGGACGAATAATGTACCGAAAGCACCTAAAAGGACCTAAAACACATTCACAAAGCTTGCTTTGCACCGTCCTCAAACCTAGTTATAGAGTTACTGCTTTTTAAACCAGAGCAATGGTACGCGATTGCAGCAATGTACCCAAAATTGTTTCACAGCTATTTAAGACTCCGTACCACACAACATCTGTGCATCTTCAATATGCTATTTTGTTTTATTATGCTGTGCACCCTGTGTAATTGCTCTTTTTCTCAAGATTACTCAATTCCAAAAAAGAAAACTACTGAACCAAACCTTCCCATTTAAAACTTGTGTAGTTGATCGTAAGGCTTCGTGCATTCATACAAGAGGAATGGTAACTTTCTATTGAGCACAATCACCTTGCTTACTATAATTCGCCTTTACTATTTTCGCTCATTGAAGATCGGTGTTTTACAGTACCCTGCTAACAACGCTCCATGTTTAACGTATAACAAGTATCAATGTGTTTCAAGTTTTTATGTTTACTACTATCACCATTCGCAAACTGTGGCACTCAACACACGTGTTTTGTTATTGCATCATATTGTTTTGCTGCAGTGCATAAGGTTGAAAATAAGAATAAACAAATGACCTGAATTGCCACTATAGTTGTGTGTTTCACGATTCCCATGCAGGTAAATGCAATCAGCAGCATACAATTCAATGGAGAACATGACAAGGACAAGGCAGTGTGGAGTACACAGACTGAGCAGCCCCACTTCACTGCATGTTGTCCTCTTTTTTGATCATAGCTGTCATCCTTGACAATATGTAATCTGAAGGGCTTTACGTGAACCATCGTTAATCATGTGCACATTCCCGCTAACACTCGTGAGAAATTTACAGTACTTGACAGGCATATTGCATTGCACAATTTGTGAGCAAATGAGAAGACGTGCTTTAGTGTGAGATAATGTTTTGCAAACGCTGGAAATCCAGTAATTTGTGCTGTATAACATGGTAATCTGCCAAAGTTATTGCCCGATTAAGGGAATGTGTACATACGTCTTTATGGTTGCATAAACAATGCATTAGCATATCAATAAATATAAGAGAACCAACTAAAAGATACTTTGATTAGACTATGAAATCTGTCAGCCTATGTTGATTGAGAAAGCTGTACCCAACAAAATTGGCATCCTTATGACATCCCTTTTTTATATAATCGAGCCTTCTTATCTCGAACATGGATATTTCAAACTTGTGGTGGAAATGCCTCCATCAATATCTCTTATCAAAGGCATGGAATCATATAGCTGTAGCTTTCCATATTGAGCTCCATCAATGGGGCAATATTTTATAGGGCGAACAATTAATATAAAGCATGGTTTCAATAAAGTAGGCTTTCTCTTAGCACCTCCTTTGTGCTAGCACTACCTTGAGTCAGCATCTACCTGTACTTGCACCCTAAATAACACTAAGAGTTATGAGTGATGCTGTAGTAGAAGGCTTCGGATTAATTTTGACCCTGTGGAGTTCTTAACATGCACCCAAAGTTCGGCACAAAGATGCGTTTCCATTCTACCCCCATATCGAAACGCGGCTGTTGCACTGGAATCTGTGAGTTCTCATACTGCACGACGATGTTTGCTTGATAATCAGTCGTGAGGTCCTTGCTCAAAACATGTGCTTATTTTTATGCCTATGCCGCACTATTTCTGTCTATTGACCCTTTTCGCGAAGCAGTTTGCGCTAGAGAAACGAGATGGTGCTCTCAGCGGCGTGCCACACGTTGCCTCAGCAAAAGCGCACGAATACGAAATCATTACCTCTTCTGCTCTGTTTCTGTGCGATCAGCTGTTGGAAATGCAGCTGGGTTTTCGCTAATTGCAAATTGCTGCAAATGCTGCAAATTGTGGGGTGGTGGAGTGAAGACGAGCGCGGTAGTTGGCTGCAAAAATTGTGACTGGCATATTAAGGAATGGAATGAATCTGTGTCCAAGTTCACGGACCACTGCTACACAAGGACTGCCTGTGTTACCGGCTCTTCACGATGCACAGCTTCCCTTGAGGTTAAAAAAAATTAACTCATCCATCAGGGCTGCAGCGCTAACCTTCAAGGAAAGGACTTCAACCCCGGAACATCTGTACGACTGACCACCACTCGCTTTATGGCGATAAAGGGACTAGTGCCGCTTCTTGGCATATAGTAAGTTTCTCGTACATTATCTACACACAGCCACCCAACTTGCACGCAATCTTACGCCCACTCTGTTGCCAATGTATCAAGAATAAGTGAATGGGTGCACTCTTGGATCAATGCACCGAAGCATAGGTGACAGCAACTACACTTACAGCACACCAATGTTTGAAGCTCAACATTTCGTAACGGTCCACACAGTAAGCGAGTGACTAGTGATGATATATATTTGCTACAAGCTATTACAATGTACAAAACATCTACGTTACCAGCCATGTGCCATGCAAGAACAAATATATTGCAACTGAGCACATCTGCGAGTGACCAGCCAGAAAAGAAATCAGATAGTGACCGCCCGGGGAACATTACTGAGTCAGAAACGCGACAAGCCACTGCTTAAAAGTGTTTGCTCAATAAAGAACGAAGGCCTAGACGCACAGATACTGATTCAATTCATAAGCGGAAAGTTAGGATAGTTTAGGATACATTTTTAGCCCCGCTTTTATTACAAGCACGGTATACGCTGCTTGTGCCATTTGGATAAAGCGTAATGAGCTCTGAAAGCTCTGACGTGTGCTTTGAAGCTGTAGCCAAAGCTTGTGTCATCCACCCAGTCACCATCTATGATACACGCCGAAACAGAGGTTTGTAGAGCTGCACCGGCGTCATGTACAGTCGGTGTCACTTTTGTGTAGAGTGTGGGAACGGCGGCCTCCGGTGCTCTCCTGAGGCAGCCAGCGATGTATAACGGTAGCTATTGGGCACGTTTGGGCCCAGCAGCTATCGGTAGACGTCGCTGGCTGGCTCCTGAGTGCCCCAGCAGCCGCCGTTCCCACATTTTACACAAGGGTGACACTGACTGTATATTGTAAACACAGAGGCAATGGAGACAGCTGAGGCAAGCAATGGACGCATCACCATGTGATCAAACATGGCAGCGCCCACGGGATCACCGTGAAGAGGGCCAATATTTCATCTTCGTTGAGCAGTTATCAGCAGTAGCCATGGTGACGCCACATGCTTCGTGTGCTCATGGGACCTTTCGGTCATTAGTAAGTGCCGCGTCACGTGCATGTGCACGGGCCCAAACGGCCCTTCCTATGCATTCTTGATGAGACAGCGCATCAGCGTCCAAGCCTCCTGTCGAATGGTTTAATTTAATCGCGCTCTTTACTCAGCACGGCTATGGGGGCCTACATATGCGTGCGACTTCCGCATGTATGCTTCCTGTAAGTACGGCAGGCGTGCCCGCTCCGCAGCGCGTCCCGACCTCTTCACGGTATACGTACCTTAAATTTGATGCAGATATCAGAGATGATAATCATGGCAAAGTTTGTAACTGGTATTATTACAGAACTATAGTAAATTATATATACCCATACTATGCACAATAGAGATAAACGCTAGAACACGATGGAACTTATGAATTTAGGCTGCCAGAGCAGCGCTCTCTGGCAGCCTAAGTTATAGAGAACAGACACTCACTGGCAGACGGGCTCCTTGACGGCCTCGTAGAAGATGCAAGTCCCTCCGTTGAGGCAGTAGGAGACCAGCGGGCAGGGCCGTCCTTTCAAGGGCCATAGTGTAGAGTCTATTACGCCACGAACGACAGCAAAAGGGGCGCGTTTTTGAATCAACGTCAGTGGGCACTCGCGCTGCGCCGACAGGCTCTCTTGCTCTCTTTCTTGCTCGGTGCAGGCAAGCATCTTCGAGGCGGCAACAGGCGCACGTGCACAGGCCACGCGGGACATGCGCTCTTTACCTCGGCTAATCCCCCGCCAGCTCCCTTTTCTGTGCGCATAGCTACAAACATGTGCTTGCCTTGGTGGAGTGTGACCGCTATAACGCCGCAGTAGCGGCCACCTTGCTTTCGAGACTGATTGACTGATGGGGTTTTATATCCCAAGGGTTGTACCTTGGCTATAAGGTACTTGTACGCGGAGGTTTTTGCATGGCTCCCCCAATGGAATGTGGCCGCCGTGGTTGGATACTGAACCCGCTAGCTCACCACTCTGCAGCTTGACACCATTTCCAATGGGCCGGCGCGGGTATGGCGCTAAAGCGGTCGTGCCTTAACATGCGCCTATTTCTTGTTGTTTGACCAGTTGTTCTTGGCTTACGCTGGAACTGATGCCTTGCAGTTTGCTTATTTTTCTCCGAGGTCTATACTATATCCTCTCGTGTTTTGAAAGCGCCAGACGAACAGACCTGACACGGTCTTACCAGATTGCCAAAGTTGCGTCGCTTGGGAACTATACTGTACTACAGATCGTTTGAAGCATGGACTCGCTGCTCATTACTAAATGTACTTCCACATTTTAAAGGAATGTCTGGTATCAATGTGGCGTCTGCGAGACAGCCACTAAACTCTAAGTTACCATCACCAATGAGAATTCATTAACTTCGCCTTAACTGTTACAGAAGCAGATATATTTATAATCAACATCTTCTAGGCACTTTGTTATATTCTGTAAGCGGGCCTTATCTTCAACGAGAATGAAGAATGAATGTGAATTTTTGCTCCCATTGTACCTTTCCTTTTTTTTTTGCCTAATTTCATTCTCCTTCTTTATCGTTTTTCTTTCTTTCTTTCTTTCTTGGGCATACTTGTCATCGTGAAACTAACAGCGGACCTTTCCTTGTTCCTCAAATGTCAAGGGTTTTGCAACAGCACTAAATGCGGCACAGTCCACCAAGACTTCCATCAAATGCACACACGTCCTAGTCTTGATTTTTCTTCTCTACCATATATATATATATATATATATATATATATATATATATATATATATATATATTCTTTCTCCTTGCCTTCACCTGCACACTGTTAGCCGACTGCGTGTCAAGCTGCGCTGCGTCGCACATATATATATATTTTTTTACGAGGACAAAATGCTCGATTTTCATCGCATACTTTTGTTTGATTTGCTTTTTCTTTTCCTTTTGAGTAGTACTTTGCCAATCGGGACTAGTGAGTATGCAAACATCGTTGAAGGCATTAATATATTACGTGCCACTGCGGCTGATTCATAAACGATAAGGCAGCTACGCGCGGACAGGCATTTAGTGACTATCTAAAGAGCAAAGTGAAGAGGACGGTGTTTAGGAATACAAATACCATATATACATATACAATTTATACATATACTACGTCCTCAGATCAGAACGCATATTATACCCTAGCTGCTACGTGCAGTGTTATTGCGACGCGCGCAGTGTTGAACGTTTTGGGACGCATAATCGGCTAACAATGCCGAGCAATACCTGTGCCGTGTGGCGGTGCATGCTTCATGTACTAATTCTACTCACAGTTGCAAAGCTAAGGGCATGCCGCATGATGCTCTCATGCGATGTACATTATTGCACGAGCAATACTGTGGCACAGACACACAAGCAATTAACGGTTTCTCGAAGCGGTTCACATGCATAGATGTCGTGCACAATAGCATATTGCAAGACTACAAAGATCATGCGCTGCTGATCTGACTTGGGGAGAAATGTTTTACTGCAAGGTGTGCATTTTTCTCTCTTTCTTTTTCTTTTCGAGTGATAGAACACATTAACAGCTCGTTCGGAAATTAATTATAGAGGAAACTAAAAGAGCATGTGCGAAGTTATTTAGTGCTGATATAAGCTATATGTTTCTGTTATTTCTTTTTTCTTTAATGATACGCACATACGCTTTCCTGGATCACTGTATTTACGGCCTCCTCGTTCTCACCTGCGATTCCTTTTTTATTTTGCATGTACACGTAATGCTTTGCAGCTAAATATCTTCCATTTTTGTCATGCGGCAGTGAATTTTTTTAATCTTAAAAGAGCAGGAAGTTCAAGAAAATTTGTTGGTGTGTGACCACCCAAATATGGGCAGCCAAAGGTTATCGTGACACTGCTCAGACTAGCGCCTAGTGCAGCATGCGCATTGCTTCCTTGCGGCCTAGAGTCTTGATTGTAGTCTACCAATTTGTATGCTTCTTGTAAGTTTATGGAGTGTGACCGGATCTAAGTGCACATCTATATATCTCAGTCCTGAAGGCCTCGAAATGTGTTTTATCGCATTCCACATGCTCTCGCAAGCTTAGCAGTAAACGTCTGCATATGCCATTTCGAAGGAACTGGGTGAACATTTAGCACCATGGCATGATACGAATCGCTTTACATACGTGTTTTTTTAAAAATAAATCTATTTTCTTTGTATGACTACCTTTTTTCCTAATGCACTTCTCCATCGCTCGAGGTTTTTAACAAGCTGGGAAGAAAAACAAATTAAATAGAGAGAAAGGAAATACTGAAAAAAAAAAGACCTCGTGAATTCTTGATTTGATATTGCGTGCGCATGCAATGCGTACGTGCAGTCTACACATATGGATTCCACATTAAAAGTACATAGCCACAGTAAAGTCGACTCGAGAAGCAAGTCCGATCGAGTGAGTGCTTTAGCATATCGGTATAGTTGTCTGGTTCCAGGTGCGAAATCAGAGCCACTGCTTTTTCTTAAGAGAATGCTTTAGCTCGGACCTTCCCTGTTCAACTACACATGAAACGCAAAAATGTCCTGACCAGGCCTTCAGTGCAACCAATTGGGAACCTTAAAGGGACACATAACCATAGTAAATCACTCAATAGTGGTGTATGTATTCCTTCAAAACTCTATATTTATTCGAATGGCGGAAAAAAAGAAAGGTAGGTTACTACTGGATAAAACGAAGGCTGAATTTACCTCCATTGAATTAGGCGCCTAAACCTTCGTGCCGATAAGTCACTCTGACGTCATAAATTCAAGCTATCTTATCGTATTTGGGTCATTTCGATGCAGCAAAAAAAGTTATCAAAACTTGTTTGGTTGGGTCATTGGTACCCTTAGAATGCAACGCAGCCGTTCTTAGCCGGTAAACAGCTAACTAAACCCTAGCCGACGCTCTCGAAATACATGACATCGCGACAATTTGGCATGGGAACTGAACTGCGGCGTCGCCATCCACCTTTCGTTTTTGCGTCTTTTCAGGCTTACTAGGCCTGCTCTTGCAATATGGCTTGCCATTTTACTACTGCAGAAGCATAATTTACTAATATAGCATGGCTTAACAACCACGTACCTTTAGTGTCCCTGAATGGGACAAGTGCCTCTTAAGCCCTGAGATGGCCTTTAAAAAGACACTCAAGGGTCTTAAGGGGCCCTAAAGAAAGGGGTTATTGGGTATCGATAAGAGAGGCCCTCGTACCTGCGGTGGACATGAAGTAAGCTGATGAAGATGGTGATAAAGGGTAGGCCCGATCTGTCTCGGTGGCTGCAGTGCGCGTGCGCAGTAGTAGCGGAAACTCTGCTCCGTTCAGCTCACCAGAACCTAGTGTCCGATATGCTACAGCTGTCACGCGAATGCGGGTGCGGGGCGCATGCGGAGAGAGAGAGAGTGGTGCTGCCTACCGTTGGTCGTAGTGGACGCTGTGGCCCGTGTGGGCTCCGGCGTGGGCGGTGGCGGCGGGTAGCGGTCCCGCACCGACACGCTCACGGTGACCGTGGACGGCTCCTTGCGCAGCACGTTCCACGCCCGGCACTCGTACAGGCCCGAGTCCTGCCGCCGGGCGCTCTTGATCTCCAGCCGAGACTGGCGCCTGCGTGCGACACAGTGGCAGATCGGAATGCGGAAGAGGCTTGAATTGCAACAGCCGGCACAGTGCGAAGGGAGTGGTGGCGACTCGCTCTGCGAAGTGCCCGTGTCACATTTAAATCCATTCTTCAAGGGGAGGGGGGTGTCTCCTCGCGCGGGGGCTCCGATGGAGTGCTCGCGTTCCCTCTGCGTAGTCAGAGTGAACCGCCGGAACTCTCGTAAAGGAGCTCCAGTACGAGACAACAATTAGTTACTCCCGCAGACACGCCAGGTGCTGCCGACTGAGAGCGCTTCCGCGTACGTCGCTGGTTTAAAGGTCACTCCGCGTACAATCGCCCTTGTTCCAAAGATGTGTAGCCGGTACTGCTTACCACGGCTGGAACTCTGAATGGAGCAGCAGAGTCCTTCTTATCTGCCTGGGTCTTTGGATCGCGACGAGTCCTTTAAGATTTCGGCAGCAGAAGACAGGAGGGGCACGGTGGTGCATGATTGTGATATAGGGCCGATCAGGTTTACATAACTTTTTCTTATTTTTTTGCCATTTTGTAAGTGGAAAAGCACGGAAAAAGATTGATGAGGGAGCGGTAAGGTTCCACTTAGCCACAATTTCGAGAACACGACCGCAGTATACCAAAATGCTTGGCGGCAAAGCTCACCGCTGTACTTTCTTTTTTTTAAAAAAAATAAGTATACTTAAAACAGTTTTCTTTGTTTAAATTTCATGGACCATGCAGCACAATTCGGCTTGTATTACCTGAATAGGTGGGTATTACTTGCGTGAGAAATCGCGATGTGCATTTAGCTAATTAACAAGATTCACTAATAAGCTTCAATTATTCACCTTTAGGATACATATTGTAGTTGAGAAATTGAGACCGAGCAGTTGGTGAATGTCCGCTTAAGCATAAATCCTAAAACTAGCGCCACTTTTCAGATGTCGTTCTTCAAAATGTGCCACGAAATACGACGACGGCCCAGTCGTCAGTTTCCCGAAAGCACCATCTAGCTGTTCAGAACGATATTAACTGCAACGCCAACGTATTTTATGGCAGACTTCGGGAACGGATATCTTGAAAAGGGTCTTATATATAGATTACCGCTAAGCAGACATGAATTCACTGCTGCATGGCTTAAGTTTCTGATTTCAACATGTGCTGTAAAGTGAATAATGAGAAAATTCATCAGTGAATATCTTTTTATGTAGCTAGCTTGGCATTGCAATTTCTCATGCAGTTAATTCTCGCGTCTTCCAGAAATCTACACGAAAAGGCGGGATAGCTAGCGCTATCTTTTACATATGATAAAAAAAAAAGAAATCTATTAAAAAAAGGACACCTGGGCATAATTCTTACGTCTGTTCGTTCGTAGGTGCTCTTTGCCATTGTCTGGCCGCCTTCGCTAAGGAAATGTCCAGCATCTGGATTAGCCTACGCAATTTGCTCTTATACGAACAATTCTAGCGTAAGAGCTTTTTTTTTTTTTGCGAGTACGGGTCCTGATATTAAAGGCTACCTATAATTGAAAGCGATAAAACCGAGAATTTTGCAATCTGCATAAGAAAGCAAGGGCATTGGGCGGTTTTTCACCTCTGTTAATCCGTGCATTCTGCAAAGCAATCAGTCCTGGTGTTGATAGCGCAATCGCAAATTTGTTCAAGGCGTGTATGTATGAAAGGCAAGCCCAAGAACGACAGGTTGTAAGAGCCACCATGATTTACGTATTGCTGCTGTTATGTGTTTTGCATAAGCGACCGCCCTACAAGTTGCCTCCTCTCTTTAAGTCACGCAAAAATCCGGCAGCAGGTGACGCTTGGGTTGCGTGTTTACGTTTCCACGCGAGTGCCAACACTAGCTTCCCTCTTTTTTCTCCCTTTTATCCCTTTTTCGTACTTACAAACAGCTCTTGCGCAAGAAGTATTCTTAAGACCAAATTCCAGCCAATCCTGATGCTGGACGTACTATTAGCGAACGCGGTAGGCCAATGGCAAAGAGCACTTATTACGAACAAGAAGCTTTGTGAATTCGGCCCCAGAACGTCATTGGCCGATAAGCACGTGCTGGGCATTTTGACGAATCTCCCATTTCCTCATCTTATGCTCATGCTTTCAAGTTAATACTATTCCAAAAGTTGCGCTATTAGGTGACTTTCGCGATCTATAACTTAATTTATTTTACGTAGCACGCACGAGTTATTTCGGGGCTGAATTCAGAAGTAGTGCATTCGCTTTTAGTAATTCTTATAACGCTTTAGCGAAGCACGTCAGTTGATACAAGTAACAGTATGGTATATATAGAAATGGGGGGGGGGGGGGGTGTTGCGGAAGTGAACACCGGGACACATCTTGCTTATCAGGGATGCAGTCGAAAGCAGGGAATGGTTCCTGCAGCTCAGATAACCACTCTTAACGATAACAGACACTGCCAGCATTCCAGAAGCTGCGAACACGTTCTTCGACAAGGTCATGCCAACTTAAGCTGCGAGTAACGTGTAGTGCACGTCTGTTTCCCTCGAACCAAACGGCTGCGATGCGTCACGTGGCTCACCATTTGGTGACGATGTGCACCCTGGAGTTGGGCGTGACAGGCTTGCCCATGAAGTACCACTGCACCCAGGGGACTGGGTTCCCGTTGAGCTTGCAGCGCAGTTGTAACCGCCGGTACGCATCCACCCGCGATGTGGATCGCAGCCACTTGGCCTGCGCCGGCTTTAGCACTGCGCCGAGAGATGGAATGAGATGTTGAGAACCGTGCGTGCAGATCTGAATGAGTCAAAAGCGTCATGCTCCGCGGGGCTCGAAAGGGTTCACCGGCAAGAACTGAAGAAGGGAAACGGGAAGCGCATTGAGCGTCTCGTAACCTCTTCTCCTGCGCTTGTCGGCTGGCGCTTCGGCAAGGGATCGAACGCGACCTCGGCTGTGCAGCAGACGTGAAGTACTATAGTACTGCCACACAGGTGGGCTTCCTTCAGTACAACACTGAAGTGTCTAGCAGAGTACATCAGTGCTTCAAAGAGGTAGATGCTTTAG
Organism: Dermacentor variabilis; assembly: GCF_050947875.1. Classification (NCBI taxonomy): domain Eukaryota; kingdom Metazoa; phylum Arthropoda; class Arachnida; order Ixodida; family Ixodidae; genus Dermacentor; species Dermacentor variabilis. Next base: position 40,710,902 of record NC_134568.1, read on the forward strand.
CCTGTATGCACTGTCCTGGTGAAATTGAAAAGGAAATAAAAAGCATGCAACTGCGCGCTAACGGCGTCGCGGAAAAGCATACAACATTACGTTTCTTTTTCTCTCATTTCCGCGCGTGTGCAAGCTGTTCTTTTCTTTTTTTCGCGCACTAACGCAGTAGAGTTTCTATTCCACCGCGTATAATATATATCAACGCGATTTGCTGCGGAACCATATTGAGGTACCACTCCTGCCAATTATGCTTTAGGTCTTCCGACAGAACTTGAACGATCAAGTCAAGTGGGTGTAAGCTCTGTTACGCTTCTCAGCACGCTTTTGAAAGCAAAACGATGAAAGCGTATGCTAATGCCAACTGCTTGTTTTTTCTTTCTTCTGAGTACAAAGAGGGTCGCAACCCTAACCACACTTCTCAACCCTTTAATTCCCTTTTGCCGCTTACCGACTGGTCATCCAGCAATAAGGAAGCCATTCGGTCTATACACTGGCTAAGCTCCCCGTCTTTCCCCCCATTCTCCTCTCCTCGGCGTTTCTCCGTCTTCCTTCCAGCGCAACGCCGCGCTTCTCTTCTCTCACCATGCAGCATGTGCTATTTCTAAATGTTGAGTGCGAAGCAATAAAAAAAAAGTGTTTACATCCCGCGGAACGAAAAGAGCTATAGTAAAATGAGCACGGGAGATGCGCTCACTGATAACTGAGGGGGTTTTCCAACGGGCGCAGGAGCTCGAGCGCTCAGACGTGCACGAAAAATGATCTTGCGAGGACTCGCACCGGACTTTGGGCGCCATCGAAGCAGATGCGAAGGACGCCGCGAGAGCACTCTTCGAGCACTTTCACACGTTTGCACAAGCCGCCGTAAGGAGGACTTTTTTCGCCCTTTATACGACAGACGCTTTGGGTTCGCCACTTTCACTCTGCTGCAGTCTCTCTTGCGTATTAGCTTCGTGCTTCAATAACTCAGTTCACTTCTATATATGCACGTTCACTCAACAGAAACGCATCGAACATGGTCCCTACACTCCGGCTCTCAATGGAAAAGTGCCGCCCACAGCCCGCATGTATGCCCATAAACATTTTATAGCTATTCCGCCACATTTGTTCGGAGCTTCAGCAGCTAGACCGCTGCATTTCTTCCCTTGTGGGAACGAGGCGAAATGGCTAAGGCTTCCGCACTTTCGCCTTCTTTGCTGCCTCGTGACCGGGAAGAGCGAGGCGACGTAGGATTAGCACGCTTTCGGGCGCCTCCAGATTCAGGAAGCGAAGAACGACGCTCGGGAGCTGCGAACGACCTTTCTTGACTCGGAAGTCGCCGCACGTTTTTGGAACCACGTCTCGGTTCACGTTCTCTTCGCCGCGCGTGGAAAGCAGGCAAGAAAATAACAAAAAAAGGAAACCACAGGAGCGGCGGCGGCGACGCGGAAAGGGCAGCGAGAGCAGCGTCAAAAATGTGAGGCAGATGAAAGAGAGGCCCTGCTCACCCTCCCACCACCTCCGGAGAGCGACCAAGCCTGCAGGGTGCTTCCCGAATTGGTGCTGCTTCTACGCAAACGCTTGTCTTCGAGCTAGGCTCGAACCGATCCGTCAAGCGGCTTATAAGAGGCAACAAAAATGGCCGCGCCTCTCTTTGGCGCAGACGGCCAACCAACAAGCAGAGCAGCAGTGGCGGCAGTCAGCCAGAGGAAGCAGGAACGAATGAAGCTAGACGATGGCGAACATTTAGCTGCGGTCGTCCGGCTCTTGATCTAACTACTCCGTACGTGTGTGTGTGTGTGTGTGTGTGTGTGTGTGCGTGCGTGCGTGCGTGCGTGCGTGCGTGCGTGTGTGTGTGTGTGTGTGTGTGTGTGTGTGTGTGTGTGTGTGTGTGTGTGTGTGTGTGTGTGTGTGTGTGTGTGTGTGTGTGTGTGTGTGTGTGTGTGTGTGTGTGTGTGTGTGTGTGTGTGTGTGTGTGTGTGGCACACACGCACAGCCCAATTTTCTCGGACGCAGGCCTTCGACACTTCTGCAAACAGTCTGCCAGAGTGTTAAACTTTTTCGCGGCTTCTGAGCTTGGAAAATTTCTCTGGGCGCTTGCTCTGCGCAAAAAAAAAGGGGGGGGGGATCCAAAGGGGGGAGTTGCTATGGGGCCAGGAGCTTGTTTCCTGGTAAATTCGTAATTGACCCTAACGTGTTAATCATTCCGTTTAGGCTGGCTGTCAAATAAAGAGAGAGAGAGAGAGAGAGTTTAAAGTGATCGAGCTATGCAGACAAGTAGAGATCGGCTGTTTACCTTGTAGCGGACAAAAACAAGAAAAAAGAAAAAGCGTGTTCTGAGAAACAGGTGAGTGAGTTTTGGCGCCCGCACAGCGGCCGCCTGCCATTTCTCCAGTTGAGAGTGTACAGCCCTTCTGAAGAGGCGCGCGTGACGAAGAAATCGGCAAGGAAGAGCCAGCCGCTGCACAAGCAAACATACCGCGGTTTTGTCGATCAGAAATCAACTCGTTTTTGATGACGGCGAACTTCTGCGTGGCTGAATGTAGAGGGGCTGCCTCGTTAATCCCTTTCCACGCCGTACTTGCGAAAATACAGAGCGCTGTTTCTTTTATTCTGGCGCAAAACAAAGAAGAAAACGAAGTAAATAGACCTCGTGGGCAAATAAAATAAACGACCAGGAGCACATACCTAATGGCCCAAGCAGGTAGAGAACTTGAGCAATTGAGTCGGCGTAAGAAGATTAGATAGATAGATAGATAGATAGATAGATAGATAGATAGATAGATAGATAGATAGATAGATAGATAGATAGATAGATAGATAGATAGATAGATAGATAGATAGATAGATAGATAGATAGATAGATAGACAGACAGACAGACAGACAGACAGACAGACAGACAGACAGACAGACAGACAGACAGACAGACAGACAGACAGACAGATAGATAGATAGATAGACAGACAGACAGACAGACAGACAGACAGACAGACAGACAGACAGACAGACAGACAGACAGACAGACAGACAGACAGACAGACAGACAGACAGATAGATAGATAGATAGAAGAAAAGGCAAAAGCCGGGAGGTCAGCCAGAAGGGAAAATCTAGTTTGCTACCCTATACTGGGAAACAGTGGAGGGGGAGGTAAGGAGATCAGAAAGTAGAGAGAGAGAGAGAGAGAGAGAGAGAGAGAGAGAGAGAAATGGGGCACATACACACAATCACAGCCGGTCACTGTCACTGCACAGTGGCATTTGTAGCACAAACCCCAGCTCAGGCTACAGCCTGAACTCAATTCGATTCAGTTTTTTTTTTTCTTCAGAAAGCTTCCTGTAAAAAAAATATGGGCACGGGTAAAAAGCGGAATCAACCGCTTCCCATTCTATGTATGGATGAAGAAAGATGTGCGCACGCGCCACCGGCGCAAGGATTGGAAGCGCGACTAATGCGAGTCAAATTGTTCAGTTTAAAATATCGAAACGGCACGGCGCGTTATGAGGGAAACCGTAGCTGTGGTCTCCGGATTGATTTCAAACACCTGAGCTCCTTTCGCGTGCACCTAAATGTAAGAAAATTTTGTCAACCTTACCAGTGCCCTTCCCTTAGGTCACGTCACACAGCAACAAGTTGCTTATGAAAGCCTGAGCGCGCCCGTTTCGCCCATATTGTCCAGCTTTAGGGATCAACCCAAGTTCTAGCCGAACAGGTTGCAACGTTTCTTCACAGTCGTCATGCCGTCACCGCAATGACAGCGCCGTCGTCGTCGCATTACTGCTGCCGTCGCCTACACGCTCGCCTGATTCACACAATTGCTCGCCTTACACAAACACATCGGTCGACCTGGTAACACATTGCAGTATCCCAGTCCCCAAATTATGCTGGACAGCCAACTACCTGCAAAATGCTTCGGATACTATGAAATAGATCCCTACAGTGCGTGAAATCTGCATTTTTTAAATTCTATTTTTCGGATGCAAAACAGCCAACTTCTTTTGACAGCCGCGCCCCCTTGTAATGGTGTCGCTGTTCTCACTGCTTTGTTTGCTCATATCATTCTATCAATTTCCCATTCCTTTCTGGAAATCTTGGCTTTAAAGCGCCCATAACTGGGGCCTAACTCACAAAACTCTTTGCCATAGACATACTGCCTTCGCTAATGATTTATCTAGCGTCAGGATTCGTTAAAATTTTCCCTTACAAACAATTGCTTACCCAACCAGAAACACTGTCCGTCCGTCCGTTCGTCCTTAAGACGATCGCTTTCAAGGCCCGCAGCAGCGAGCCAATTCGCCTTCGTGACGCCTCTCGCTTCAGCGCGAACTAAGCGGCGAGAACACAGCACTCACAAAGCTATCAGCGCTCGCTGCACTATCTGCCCCCTTCGCGCATCGCTTTCAATATAGGGCCCGCGCGGCCGCGCCATACACAACCGCCACCGGAATACGATTGATCACGCTTCATAATGGTTCGACGCGGATGGATAAGGCGCTAAAGAGCGATAACGGCTTATTAGGATCGGAATGTCATCAGCGCACCTGGCGCCGCCACCTGCGGTAGTTTGCTTGCGTCATCGATTCACCTTGCGCCGCCATCTGCAACAGTTTGCGTTGCCTCAGCGCTGTCGTTTATATAACTGGTCGCATCGAGTTTCATAACATTGATAACGACACCGGGCTGCGTGGAGATGAACAAGTGGCACAATGCTTGCGCATACTTGGATAACTCACAGAGGAGTTCGTGCGTGACTTCTTTTTAATACGAACGTTGATTTTTAAAGCTCTCCCAGCCTATTTGTGTGCGCGCAGTGCACCCTCAGCGTGCCTAATTTAGCAACGATTGAGAGCTCGTGTTTATGAAGTCAGATGCTGGAGACGGTGGCAAGCGATCGCTGCCGCGAATTCACGTCGCTGTAAAGGAGAATTCTTCGTTTCTTTACTGAGGCGATTGTCATTAGGGTTCACGTCTGCAGAATTGCTATTTATATGCTAACGCATGATTACATGCTCCGTTATTTATTGTTGAGGTGTCGCTTATAGGGGGCTCTGGTCATTCCACTAGTCTTTAAAGGCGAGCTGAAGCTTTTGCGAGCAACTGATCAGTTGTTTCAATGTTGTTTCAATCAAACAAGTGGCATAGTATACCAAGACACAATCAGTGCTCATAACGCTCGGAAATTCGCGTTCGTGCAACAGCATTTACGTCAATAAATGACGGCCACGCCCTCTGGAGCCGTATTCACAAAGCTTTTGAAAGAGCTCTTTTCCACTGGCCGACCGCATTGGCTAATGATGGTAGCTAATGATGGCTAATGATGGTAGCTCGTCAGGTTAACCTCCCCGCCTCTCCTGTCCTTGCTTCCGCTACGTCTTCTTTGCGCCGCAGAACGCTGTGAGAAAAGCGCAAACGTAAGCAAAATATAACAGACGCCTTTTAAAAATAAAACAAAAGGAAACATTGTGAACTTAAGGATGCCAAAATTATGCATACTGATTGAAAAACATTTTTATACGTGTTCGGTTTGTTTCCACATGTTTATGCAAAAGGATGTAGCAAAACCACCTGGACACCTTCCAGTACTTCGAGTTCTAGGACAATTCACTTAATACAAAACATGATTTCAACTCAACTTGAAAGGCAGGGTGAAATAAAGCTGGAATTTCATTAGTAAAAAGAAAATTGTTATATCGGAAAGAGAAAAACCAACGGATAGCAAAAGCACATCACAAAAACGAGATTACACTGTGGAGACATATTCATTATTGATTGTGACCTGCTTAAGAACACCATGAATTTCGAGCTTTCTTTTGTTGTCTTCGGAAAGTATTTCGATATTTTTGTCCATCTGTGGGCTACCACGCGACTAACGCGCGTGGCTGCGACGCCAGTAGCTAAGTTGGGCCGCTGAACATCGCGTTGTGTAGTGTAAGGCAAATTTCGGTGCCTATTAAAAATAGGAATTTCTCGTTGAGCCGATAATATTGTTCTCGGCTCTGTCAATATAGTGCAAGTTTTTTAAAAATTTACTGCACAGTATTATGAACTGTTTCAGTCAGCTTTAGGTCACATTTAAGACCGTCCTCGATGTTGTGTTGCTGCCTTTCCTTATAGGCCGACAACCAGATGGTGCTTAACTATCCAGGCAAATGGATTCGTCACCCATTGTTTTGGATTCATTTCAGTTTGTTTTTCTTCAGAAAAATTACTGGAAGAAACAATGGGTTAAAAACGGAATCAAGCGCGTCCCATTGGATGAATGCCTTATTAGATGGTTTTCCCTTTGGATGTCGCGTTTACTGAAGCAGCCTCAAAACCAATACCAGCTTTAAGTGGTTTGTTATTTTTTAGTGACAAACTGAAGCAGCAGAAGAAGAAGAAGAAGAACATGAAAGTAAATAAATAAATAAATAAATAAATTCATTTTTCCGGAAAGGATACTTCTCCTTGGGCATTCTTGTACTACGAAGAAGCAACATTGCCGGCGTGTTTTTTTTTCTTTTCTTCTATTTTCAATTGTCCATTATTATTGTTGATAGCGCGATGCCAAGACACCCACAAACCACAACAATCAAGTAGATAGACAAACATCGTTGACTGGTTTAACAAGGGACGACCAGATCTAATAGTTGACGGATCCATCTAGACGACTAAAACAGTTGGTTGTACAACACGAACGGTAAGTACCGTTCGTGTTGTTCAATGCGAAATAAAAGTCGTTACAAGGTATAAATAAATAAATAAATAAATAAATAAATAAATAAATAAATAAATAAACACAAAGACAGCGACAACAACAAGGACTCACAGCGGTCGAGAAGAACCTGCAAGGTGTGTTTCAGGAGGCGAATGTGAAGTGGCCTTTGTAAAGGCACATTTACACCATATTTCATTCGGCGAAGTGCAGACAGCAAGGGGAGCGGCAAGAAATGGCAGAGCGGTTTCTGGACGAGAGTCGAGCATTGTTTCATGAAAACAGGCGCAAATGAATGACAAGAATAAAAGGAAGGTGGCAGGGGGGGGGGGGGAGGTGCATGAAGAGAGAGGAGATATGGAGCAGAAAAATAAATACGCGAAAATTCCGAGACGCGCCGCCTCAGTTCCCTCGCGCGCGGTAGTGTGGCGTGTGTTGGGGGTGGACGGAGGGGAGGAGGGGATGTGCTTGGTTCGAAGCCAAGCCTTGGGAATCGAGAATTCCTCGCGGCGACAAGGGGCCCGTTCTCATCGAGCCCTGCTCTGGCTCAAGACCCCCGCCGCCTGCTCTTGCTGTGAACGAGCAGGGCGGGGGCGGCGAAGGAGAGAGCGGGAGGGGCGCTGGCTGGACGAGGAGAGAAAAAGAAGCGACGAGCTGGCTGCAGAGGCGCGCGGGACTTTAAAACCGGGGCAAAAATGTCACGGAAGCGGAACGCCGCGTCGGCAGGCGAGGCGAGCGAGCGCGGCGCCAGTAGTTTTTCGGGTCACAGTGATTACCGTGGAAGATGAGTGCAAACTGCTGGAGAGAAACAACGGCGCTGACAGCAGCGTTAGGGATTTTTTTTTTTACGAAAAACAAAAGAATAAAAAAAAAACGCGAGAGCGACCATGGTGGGCTGTTGCGCTCTACGAGTCTTGGCTGTAGCCGATACAGCTTCCGTCTGCAGTCGTGTTACTTGTGACCTGCTTTTGTTTCTGCTCTAGCTGTGAATTTTTTTTCATTATAGTTCTTATCCTTTGGTTATTTATTTATTTATTTATTTATTTATTTATTTATTTATTTATTTATTACGTGGAACTTCGCAGCGGAGATAGACAATCTAGACAGGTGCCCCAAGAGGCGAAACAAAATGAGTGACCGAGTGAGTGCGTTGCTTATTTAGTTAGTTTCGGTAGGTAAGTGGTATGGTGAGATAGTGAATGGGCAGTAAGGTACCGTTCGTAAAAGACGTAATGGAAAGCGCTCCGATACAGGACCGCAAGCACGATGTGACATCATTTTAAAGCGAAGCTTTCTTGGTGAATTCTCGCGCACTTCGCTGAACGTGGATGTTGCTTGCTGCTTCTAGCTGCGCTGTTGCTATTGTCTTGCCAAACAGCTCACACACAAAGGGCATCGTACTCATACTATAACGAAGCGGCTTATATATCTATGCTGCCCTTAAAACTCCTTGCCGCAATCTTCTTTTCTTTTTTTTTTTGCGTTCTTTCCCCGGTTCGATGGGTCAGCTCGGTCGGTTTCTCGTCGAGTAAATAGTGCTGATCCTGCAGGCTGCGTAATCCGCCGTCGTGTGGCTAGCTTGGGCCACGTGGGTCGCGTGGTGGAGGTCACCGCGTCTTGCCTGACAGGCACGCAACCGCAATGCTGCAAAACGCGGTGCAGAAGATCAACTATCTCCCAGCATTTAATTAATCGCTGCACGAAAGCATCGCTTCACATTTATTCCAACGTGTGCGTTGGGTCTGCAGATATATTTTTTGTTTAACCTTCCATGGATTTCCTTTTGAAATAGGAAAACAATACACTCATAGAAAAAAACGTAAGAATTAGTGGACGAAGTATTTCTTAACATGTTGAAAAACTTTTTTTTAATTATTATATATCGTTCTCCGTAGCTGATATGACCCATTAGCTAAGTAAGCGTGATAATAGCAGTTCAGGTTTATAAAAGGCGGCAGTGATCAATATGCAGTCGGTCTTACCCGTCTAAGAATGGCCACTTTTGGAAATGATTGTACTAAGTTACGTGAAGCATACTGAATATGTGGGACGGCATTGGACATTGGAGTGGACGAGCAGGAGCCTACAGCTGCGTCGTCAAAAAAAAAAAAACGTACATATTCCTGCACACTCCTGCTCTCTGAGAGACACGAGCCACATGAAGATTTTCGGTTTCCATAAACACATAAGGTACGTAGGTTATAACATCATACTAGCATCAAGAGTCGAATTCGCAATGAGCTCTGGGATGCACAGTGTTTCGCAGTTTCTTGCGTTCACTTCATGTATACGTATCAGCTATAATGCCCGGACAGAATGACAAAGCGATATTACCGTAATGCGAAGAGAGATAGTTCGCCACTCGCCTGACTCAAACATTTGTCTCTGCACACCGTGCGCATTGTGAATACTTCTTGCGCAGGCTCTGCGCATTCGTGTTTAGTCGTACGCTGTTGAATCGTGTGCGCGCAGGAGCATTCGCTCAGTGCCGAAGCCTCGGTAAGAGCTGGAACGCATCAGCACAAATTGCATTCGCTAGAAGGTGACCCTGATAAAACATGCGCGCACATAGAGCAATAAAGCGAGGATAATTTACCATGTCGTCTTGTTAAATCAGTGTATACAGCGCGAGCTCAATCGTTACGGCAGAAGTTGCGAGACGGCACCAGCTATAGCCCCTCGAATGCATTTGATCGCCGTGGATGCGAAATGCCAACCGTTTCGCTGTTCAAGTCCGTGTCACATCACTGCATAGCCCCGTCCAAGGATGGTTATTGAAATAGGGTCGTTAAAGGGGACGCGCTCTGTTGAAACGCGTCCCCAGGGACCCCATAAAGAACGAAAGCAAATGCAGAAGGCAGCGAGGGAGAGACTGCGCTTGTTGCGCCCGAATGTCTAACTTTTCAATTTCGGCGGCGCGCATGAGGCCGCTGAGCAGCTCTGCAATCCTTGGTAATCCGCTGCTGCCAAGTTGGGGTGGGAGAGTACGACGTAAGTGCAGTCGCGCTCGTAAAAAAGGGTTCACCGTTCTTCCCCAGACGAAACGGTTTTCCACGCGACGGCCGGGGAAGCATTAGAGAAGTCGTTTCGGTGGCCATGCAGACCACGTCTGCGGCGGCAGCCGGCAAAATAAAAAAGGAAACAAAGAAAAGGACACCGAGGGCCGAGGACCCAAGGCCGGACACCGGGAGCAACAACCGCGCGTGGATCGGTCGGGGCGGCCGCCAGCATCGCGCATCGCTGGACACGCCGTCTCGATGGGACGACACACGCGAAAAGGGCGGAGGGCGTCTTCCCGACGCGCCCCTTTCGCAACCCCTTTAGCTCGCGGCGCGCCGAAGCGACATTCGCGAGATGCGCATTTATGTAAAGGGCTCGCACGACAACCGGCCGCGAATGCAAAGCAGCGAGAGCAGAGAGATATTGCGACGGGGCGTTTCGGTCTGCATGATGAGACCGTCTGTGTGTGCATGTGTGTGCGGGTGTGTATGTGCGGCTAGCCCCAAATGAAATCTAGCTAAGTCCCCTATACACCAACCTCTCTCTCTCTCTCTCTCTCTCTCTCTCTCTCTCTCTCTCTCTCTCTCTCTCTCTCTCTCAAATAGCGGATTGCCACAGACGAGTGAACCCAAAGGCTACGGCCTGCAAACGGGCCTGTGAGCGATGCGTTTGCGTTTCCGAACGAGATTTTGCGACGGGGCGCTTCAAAGCTGGCAACGTTGTGGTGGTTGCGCGATGTCTCGTAAAAGAGACGCGGGCACCGTTAGGATGATCATCGGCGGCGGCAGCAATGGATAAGCTGGGTAGACTGAGGCATTGTTGCGCAAGCGCGTATGCTCATACGCAATGTCCATGCCCATTTGCAAAGCAGACATCATTGGAGAAATGATGTCTCGCCTCATTTCGAATCTGACGAAAAACCTAATCAGACAACTGTACAGCAGTGATAGCAGCGACGCTTTACAACCGGGGTTGCTCGAGCATGCATGCTAGGCAGTTTAGGTATATATAGTTTACAAGAGGGAGTACTACGTTTTCGAAATTGACACTGCTCGTTGACGTTTTGTTTCAAGACGACGAGAAGGGCTTTCGAGGATGTTCGTGCCTTTTTAGCATGCTTAGAATGTACTGTATGCTTTTGGTATCGAAGTGGTTTGTTGTCTTCTGAAAGATGCCAACTTATACAGTGTGCGCCACAAGCGTCGAGCAGCAGACCATATCTTAAGCGGACTAAGAGTGCCTAGAAAGCCAAAGTGGAATCATACGAAACATCGGAAGCATTAATTTGCTAAAACAATGTTCGATGCCGTCGGGATTTGATTTATTTCCCCTCCACCGAGTTCTAGAGGCATGTTCTACATTCGCAGCGGCAGCAGTTGCTTGATATGCGACCTACGCATACAGATGTCAACAAAGACACTCTTCGTTGCTTATTCTTTGTAACGATGACTCCTGTCATCAACGCCGCGCGCCCGTGAGCGATGGAAAGTCAACATACAATTTGTGTTCGTTCAGGCAACGATTTCCCGCGACGTGTAGATTCAAAGTTGACGTGCCACTACCAGCTGAGTAATGTAGCTTAGCTGCTATACGTCCATCGGAATACTTTTGCACACGGCATGTAGCTATTGAGCCACTACGACCTCCTGAACGCCAGTCTGGCTGTTGCCATATGGCATATTGCTTACAGAGGCACTACATCGAGCACACGTCACATTTTCTAATAGAATATCAGTCCTTCCACATTTCTTTATGATTTGTGGCCGCATATTCGCGAAGATTTTCGTAAGTGCTGTTTGTGATTGGGCGGCCGCACTCACTAATAGTATGTCCATCATCACCATTGGTTGGCATCACCTCTCAAGAAAAGTTCTAGCTCAAGTACTTTTTTTTTTAATCTGAGCTCTGATTTTGTTTTTTGAGGGTCCATCACATATTTTTGGGTCTGTCTTGTCTTTGCATGCTTTCCTCTGCTCTCGTCCCTTTACGCGTACCAGACGGCTCACCTGATGTCCCGCACAACATGTTCAACACTCCGGAACCTCTCCCCACTCATGCGCAAACCGTTGGACATGTACTTCTTTCCTTCGTTTTTTTTAAATTTTCTTCTGCTCCTCCTTCTCTGTCTTTTTTGTAATGCGAAGAACTTGATGGCTTCGGCCTGCTAATCAGCGCGGCCACTTCGGAGCGAGGCGCGTCTGCAACTTATTTTCGACAGTGCTCGATATCTTGAAAAATGGGCGTACCTGCGAATAGTATAGCTTTGGCAATGTGGAAGCGACTCCGCGCTTCTCAAGCGTCCACCGAATGCACACCTGGAAAAGAGACGCGGGCGGAAGCTTTCGCGAAACGTTGAACGAGACAGCGTTTCGCTGGCGGGTGCAGCCGGGCTCCACGCTTTGCGCGGAGAGGAAGCAGCAGAACACCGGTGCGGTACTCAGTGCAATATGTCGCGGACTCACGGCTCCGTCTGAACGGTACAAACGATCTCATGCACTCCGTGACATTGGGGCAGTTTCTTTCTCTGAAAGAATTTCGTGGTTCGCACTTGCCGGATTGCGCAGATGATCATGGATCAACTTCGCGATGCTTTTCGTTCGTGAGATCTGCTTATAACTGGCTAGTCGCCTTTCGCTAATAGTATGTCCAACGTCACGATTGGATGCCATCTGCTCTTGAGAACGATTGTAGGATAAGAACTCTTTAAGAATACGGGTTGTGGTGATATTCCATGATTTTATTTATCGTTCTTTTTTTTTTGTGCGCTCAAGGGCGTGCTCTGCTCGCCAATACTGCATCCTTTTCTTTTACTTCTTTCGTAAGAAAAAACGTGATCAATGATCCCGAAGGATTGAAACGCAAAAAAAATATCAGATCGAGGAGATGCGCGTCTCAGTTGACGCAATTATCTTGCTGCGAATGTGTGCTGCGAATTATCTTGCTCCAGGGCACACACTTCACCGCCTGGCGCTCGACGGACCCATCAGGTGCGGGCAGTATCCGTCACTATATCAGCTGAGCCTGAGCGTACTTCGACGTTTGCACGAATCGTTTGAAGCAGGGTAAAGAAAAAAAAAAAGGTTCCTGCATCGAAAAACATTTGCCTTAATTACAGGAATGGACGTGTCTTTAGATGCTTCCTACATCTTACATTATATGCGTTTCTCTTAATCTTACTTTAGAGCAAAAGAGCTAAGTGCGTTAGCGCTACACAAACAACCTTGTTGCTAACACACGTTAGAGACATTGCGGTGTCTATCCGACCTATGCTGTTTATGCAGAGGTGAAAGACTCATCAGCAAAGTCCCGTCTAAAGTTGTTGTATTCTGGAATGAAGAATTTACAGCCAAGCTATACTGAACAGGTCCGTCACACCGACCTGCCACTTCTCCGCGCCCGACGCATGTTTCTAACAAAAGTACCTGAAAGAAAGAACGACTGCGCCACATCTACGTATGTTCATTTTGGTTTTCTGTAAACTAAACTTTTGCAGCGCAATGCAATGCAAAAACAGGACAGAGCTTAAGTGAACACATGCAAAAGGCTGTATCTACAGAGCCGTACGTTATCTTAAGGATACATAAATGGAACGACATTCTCTTGCGTATAAGGTAGCGCGCTTGCTTGCTTTGAAATCTTCGGTCGTGCTTTCGATTCCCGATAGCGTGGACACCTTTCCTTTGTGCGTCTTTTGCAAAAGCGGCAGCTTAGGGGGACGCCGATACATGACGACACAGTCGACCGAAGCGGTGGCCTGTATGAACGTTTACCTCCTTATTTAAAGCTTTCCCACGAAAATAAACAAACAGACAAACAAACTGTGCGTCTTATATTTATTTTATTTATTCATTTTGATACCCCAAGAGACCTAGTGGGCATTACATAGGGGGGATTCAACTGAATACATATATGCAATTTCAAAGCAGTAAAATCCGAATAGAGGAATACAAACAAAGAACAGAGTTCCAAGGAAAGAAAGAAGACAGACAGCGTGTGATTAAGACCATGGTGTCCAGAATGACATAGTTTAGTGCAGAAAAAAAAAATAGGCAGATGCTCACTGTTCTGGGAATGTCATTGAGGAAAGTAGGTTTGTTTGCGTGTTCATTTGGTTCATCTTTTTTTTTTTTTTGAGTCGTAGCATTTCATCCTAGCTGCGCACTCCGTCTGATCGATATCGTGCAGCGCGGTACGGAAGTTAGAGTAGGCGTAAATCGTCCAAAGGTCCAGCTACCAAAGCGTGAAAACAGTGAATGATAGGGCCGGCGCTGTCTCAAAGCAGCAGCCACATGCAGCTTATTTCGACCGTATACATTTGAGGCGCGCGTACAGTGCGCGTGATGAACGCGCACTGTTATTCCCACCCAAATATATCATTCGTATGGCCATAACCGATTACAGAAGACGCCACGCGGTGCGCCTTTACGCCAGGACATACATAATGGCGTAAGTATTGGGTGCGTCGACGCCAGGCGGCGCCTGAAATACGTTCCATGTGGTTGCAGCTTGACGGCGCCCTCCAACCTAGAGCTACATACGAACACACCTGCCGGTCACGAACCGTCCTAACGCCACGGGCAGCTTTGCGAATTCAGCGGCCTTTCGACTGACACTCTCAAGTTATCACGATGCTGCACGCTTTTAAGGGAGACTATGTAGGCAGCGTGGGGACAATGCCAATCCAGCCAGTGGGCGCCGACGCGAGCGTAAACGTCGATGGCCGGAACGTCGCCGAGACGGCCTTCTTTTTTTTTTTTTTTCTTTTTTCCGTCGCAGTGTCCCCGACGCCACCGCGCTGCGCCGGCCCCGCGACCTTGGCCGCATCGCGCGAACACGGCCAATGAGCTCTGGCGGCCATAAAACGCCGAGTGGGGATTGCACATCGCGCACGAACGAAACACTGCGTCGTGCCTTGTGCCCTTTCCCGCCTATATGGTCGATTCTCTTTGTTTCTTCTTTGTCACATCTTTCGTTTCTCTTTCTTTTCTTTTTTTTTTAACGAAAGCAATACATGGTGAACTATGCTCGGGTGTGTCGCGCAAATTACGCGACACTATATAGCTACAGGTACGTCTGTGGCATGTGATTCGGTTCCTTTAAATGCAGTGATGGCAAACCTATGCAGAACACGATACACGTGCGAGACGATCTATTCGGCGACGGCAGGGCCGCAGTGCCACCGAAACAAGCACTAGATGATTCCGGATTCAGTATGTCATACATATAGCGACTAGGTGTCGCAATTCTAACGTCACTTTCTAACGTTTTATTTGAGCCTTTTTCACATTTCACAATCTGTTTTCGTCAAGTAGCACCGAAGCAAACCAGCGAATGTTTTTTCTTTTTTTTTCACGCAAACAGTCTGATATTTTCAACGCCGGTTAATTAAAATCTGATCCAAATTATTCCCAATTAACACTTAAAAGTGGTAAGGCACGACTCCGGAAATGCGTTCAAAAAGTGTGGATTACGTGTCCACGAGTGTGTCAGCTCTGGGAAGTCACGCGTAAGTTCTGATTAGGTGGCGAAAAAAAAAAGTAAAAGATTACTTCCAAGAAATACGAGTCCGTGGGGTCACACACACAGCATCGCGTGTGCGGTACTGAGAGCGTTAACTTATACCGAGAAAGAGGCGTACGGAAGCCAGTGAGCGGCACTCACGATGCGATACCCGGCCAGCGCGCGCGGCCTATATCTCTATACATAAGTGGCGCGTCGAAGGAGGACGTTGCGTGGAACAGCGGAGTGTTCGTAGGCCTTTCACGCGCATTATCTGCGTTGCTCTAACCTTGTTCGCAGACCATTCAACTTTCGGAGCCAATATGCCGAACTTCGCGAGCCGAGACTGTCGTTATGAGAGGAGGCGCCGAAGGTATGGGGATGGAAATTCATTATTGAAACTGGGTCGCTACTATAATGTGCGGATTCCTTTCGCTCGATTCTATTCCTTTCTTATCATTCGCGGCTCACTAGCGGCCGATCGTGACAAGAGCGTAGGCATTGCGCAGCTCGAGCCACTGACGAAGTGGGAAAGGAATCGTTGCGTTATCCCGGACAGCTCTGGCCCGATCTGTGGCCGTATACGAGGGACCGATGCCAGCAAGAGTTGGTGGAAATAGCCTCCCCGCGGACGGGGAGCTGGGCTACAGTGCACGAGGAACGCGAGCCGTCTACATAACGGTAGGGTCGCGAAGGCGTGAAGGTCCCCGCGACGCCGTTGTCCCCCTCGGCGTGCGAGCTCGCCCCACGGCCGCCACTCGGCGCGTAAACAACCGGCCCGCGAGTGAAGAGCGGTGGGCGCGTGCGCGCAGCAAGTTGCACGACGCTTGGCGCAGCCGACGGACGAGACGCACGCGCGCCAGTGCGCCACCGGAGAGTACGCCGGAAAGAGGCCGTAAAACTCGACGGCCTTTGTAAGGAGCGACGATGCCGCGCGCGCGTCGCCGTCCGGCGGGACGTCGCTTCCGCAGCATGGCCCCCGCGTCCGGACGACGACGCAGGGCTCGCGCCAGGGTCGACGACCCCGGCGTCCAGACCGCCCGCGGGAGGGGCGAGAGCAGGGGTGTATGGAGCAAAAAAAATGGAATATGCAGAGGAGCCCGGCAAGCAAGCCAGCGGCTTCGAGCCATCGATCGGCCAACACAGAGAAGCGGCCAGTACAGCAGCGTGCGCGGCTGCTGGCCGCGACGCCTATGTGGAGCAGGCGGCGCGCAACACCATAAAACTTGATGACACTGTGCTCATTCAGTGGGTTCCCAAGGAGCGGCCACCGCGCCGCCAAGGAAAGCGAGTGGAGGGGGGGGGGGAGAGAAAAACAAACCCGGCGCGCCGAGACGAGAGGGCCGCGCTCTTCTCAAAGGGGCCTTCACGATGTCTGAAACCATGTTTATCCCCACTCTTTTACTCCTCTGACACGCCGCGCTCGAGAATGTTTGCGCGGCGGCGGGGTCCGACTGACGCCGCCTGGACAGTGCGTTGGGGGCCGGGCGCGCGCGGAAGCCGCAGGCCTTTTTGGCTGCGACTGCGCCGCGACGGACAGCTTCTCTCTCTCTTTTTTTTTTCGACTTATTTTCTCGCTTCATTCGCTCGTCGCTTTCAAATGCGGAGCGTGACACAGTTTTTCGATGCGCTCACTTGCGCGATGACAAGGGATTTAACGCCGCGATGCGACGTCTGTCTTTCTCGGCCCACGTTGGTACGCTCAGTACTTTGGCCCACTGTGACCGAGTTTACGAACTTGTAAGTTATACGAGTCATTGAGCGGGATGTCACGCAGGCCAGAAGTAGCGCTGACTAGCGAAGTCGGCGGACACGAAACGCAGACACACGCACGCACATGAAAAAGTTGCAATAACCGCTGCCGAATCTTCGCCGCAAAATTTCGCTTCTTATCTGAATGAGCAGTTTCGAAACGCACATCTCGAGCCGTCTTCCCGCCACTCGTACGGCCGAGGGAATCGCGCACGCAGCAGACGCAATGCTCCGCGGGGCCTGCTGGCAGCTAGCGAGGCACAAGAGCGACTTCCTATAATGAGCGAGAAGTGGGGGAAGATCAGTTGCGCGCACCAAAGACAGATGGCGCGCGTGACAGGAGCTGGGCCTCCCCCAACGTGACGCATTCTTCGCAGTCGCAGACGGCGCTGGGCGCTCGCCTTTTGGAAGGTCGTCAACAATTTGTCAAAGCCGGCAAAGAAAGCAGGCAACATCCCAAGGGCGTGTTAAAGCCTTTCCGCGCGGCCTCCTCTTTCCCCAGGTGCAATGACCTTAGCGGTTTTAGGGCTGCCCTTTCCCCCCTCCCTCGCCGCGCGCTGACTTCTCACGCCAGACGACCAAAAAACTCACTAGCGGCAGAGAAGGAGGGAGAAGAAGAAGCGAAAGAAAGCCGAATGCTTCGTCAAATTTAGCATAAGCTTTCGCACGCACCTCAGCCGTCGCGTCGTCTGAGCGAGAACCACCGCCGCAGGCCCCCACGACGGGGAGACAAAAACAAACCCCCCCCCCCCCCCCCCCCGGTCCATGCGCCACGGCTGCAGCCGGCGTGCACACGAGCTCTACACCAACCCCTCCCGCGCTTCGTTCTTGTGTGAGGGCTGAGCAGCGCTAAAGAGTAGCCGCGCGTTGTGGCGGGAACAAGAAAGAAAAACAGAGGCTGCCGGCGAGAGGAGCAGCTGAGTCAAGTTTTATTCCTAGGAGAAACCTATAAAGCAGCGTGCGGGTATACCGAAACTGCTCCAGTTTCATAACGGGCAGGCTAGACGACACGCATGCAAGTTTTTCATCTTCGCGCGCGCGCACGCGCTCTCTCGCCACGTCCGGCCCGCGCAGGTGTCCGACGGAACGAAAATAGTGTACCCCGCCACGGTCTGGTCACTCCTGGCAGTGGATTAGAGCACGCTGCGCCCGAAAGAGACGTTTCCTGGGCGCGTGTCGAGGAGCCAACGCTATGGCGCATCAAACACGAGGTGCCGAGGGCTCCTTGCTTTCTTTCTTTTCCTCCTCCTTCTTTCTTTTTTTTCGAGCAGGCGTCGGAGTCCCCGTACTGTCATGTGAATTATGACTTATGCTGAGTTCGTTTAAATTCGTGCTGCAGAAATTCACTGTCGAACGTCGCACGTTGAGCAGCCTGTTTCCTGCGCATAGCCTTTTCCCAGCGCTTCCAAGCCCACAATATCGAACCGTAACCTCGAGCTCAGCAGCAGAGCACCATAGTCACTGCGGCGGGAGGGCCTCTATTAAGCAGTACATTCTCGCTTAATTCAGCGATACAACCGCTCGCGCTTTAAAAAAAATGTGCGGGAAGTTCTCTTATGCGTTGAGACGCGCGAGGTTGTGGCGCTCACTCGTCCCACACAACGCGATCAGTCCTCACTCGAGTACGAGAAGCGTGCTTCACTGTTCGTTCGCAGTGCTCTGTGGGTCATGCACCTGAGCTCAGACAGAGGGCAATCAGAAGAGCGCTGCCGAGATGCGCGCTTTAAATTTGGCCTCGGAGAGAACTGTACTCATCGTAGGCGCAGCTTATTCGTCTGTAATTGTGCCCACCACGCTCCTGCTCCCGTCGCCAGGGTTAGTGCGATGGGCGGTACCTCGCGTAGTAAATGTAAACGCAACGTGGTTGCGAAGTCCAAGTGCGTTGTCGCGCGAACGTGCTGAAGGATAGTGTCCTGCGCACGCGTAATAAACGGGCCGCTATCATTCGCCTCCGCAAGAGCACACGTTATTGGGGCGTATGTTCTAATGATCCATTTCGCGTTTTATTCTCTTAGCGTTCCGTCGTTGACTCGAACGCGGCTCGGATGACGCAGCCGTTACTGCTGGTACCTGCCACTCAGTGCGACGGATGATTGAATTGCTTATTTATATGGCCAAAAAACACCATACAATAAGCCTTATAATATGGTGCACAATGAAGGGGAAAAAAACACACGCGCACAAGGATAAGGTGCACAATGATAAAAATAACTGGAAATGAAGTGGAACGTTGCATAATACGGGCACTGATTCGCGCTGAGTAAAGTGCCAGTGCACCTGAATTATGGAATCTCTTTTCGTTGACTTTAGATGAGCGCAATACAGGTGCATGCCCAGTGCGCTGCGTGCATCGTTAGCAATACGTTCGACACGCCGTGTGTAACCATGATACATGTGCATAATCATGATGCGTCCTTTTCAACACACACACACACCCATATATATATATATATATATATATATATATATATATATATATATATATATATATATATAGAGGGGCAAAGGCCTCTCCCATACTTCTCCAACAACCCCGGTCATGTACTAATTGTGGCCATGTCGTCCCTGCAAACTTCTTAATCTCATCCGCCCACCTAACTTTCTGCCGCCCCCTGCTACGCTTCCCTTCCCTTAGAATCCAGTCCGTAACACTTAATGACCATCGGTTATCTTCCCTCCTCATTACATGTCCTGTCCATGCCCCCCATTTCTTTTTCTTGATTTCAACTAAGATGTCATTAACTCGCGTTTGTTCCCTCACCCAATCTGCTCTTTTATTATCCCTTAACGTTACACCTATCATTCTTCTTTCCATAGCTCGTTGCGCCGTTCTCAATTTAAGTATATATAGAGCCCTTTTCGTAAGCCTCCAGGTTTCTGCCCCGTACGTGAGTACTGGTAAGACACAGCTGTTATGCACTTTTCTCTTGAGGGATAATGGCAACCTGCTGTTCATGATCTGAGAATGCCTGCCAAACGCACCCCAGCCCATTCTTATTCTGATTATTACAGTCTCATGATCCGGATCCGCAGTCACTACCTGTCCTAAGTAGATGTATTCCCTTGCCACTTCCAGTGCCTCGCTACCTATCGTAAACTGCTGTTCTCTTCCGAGACTGTTAAACATTACTTTAGTTTTTTGCAGATTAATTTTTAGACCCACCCTTCTGCTTTGACTCTCCAGGTCAGTGAGCATGCATTGCAGTTGGTCCCCTGAGTTACTAAGCAAGGCAATATCATCAGCGAATCGCAAGTTACTAAGGTATTCTAAGGTATATATATATATATATATCGACTCATATCATATCAATGCGTTTTTTCCCCTGCAAGGTGAACGGGCAATTCGGACTTTCAGCTTCTGTCACGAAGGCGACTTAAGAAAAATTCTAACGTGATAGTCTTGAAAAACATTTGATGCGCTCGAATGCGGCAAGAAGTCCCGCTATCGAAGAACTAGAAATAAAAGTAAGAAACAAGAAACCAAAGAATTAGGTGCGGTGATCAGACGGACGCGAGCCGATCGGAACCAGCTAAATGACGTTACAACAGCGATTAACGTAGCAGATCTATATGAGCTTAGCGATTGCAATGCTGTACAGCATTTGCCCAGAAAACTATGAGAGCAAACGTGATATCGTTGTACGTGTATTATAATCGTACTGAACGCTTTTACGGAAATTTGAAAGAGAGAGACAGTAACAGACTTGGTCTCGCTGCACGCGAACGACAGACAAAGGGTTAAAAAATTTTCGCCAATGCGTGCAGCACGCAGGTTTGGGTTTTAGTTGGCGGCCCATGACAGGTCCGTTGTCTTGGGTTGGGGTACAAAACGTCACGAATCATTGGGCAGCTGGTTGTGGAAATATCGCCGGAATACTGAAGAAACAACGATTTTCTTTTTTCATTTTATAGCACCATTAGCCTTGGTCGGCGGAAGCGTGGCGGTAGCTTGTACAGCATGTATGCGTGCGAAAGCTATACCTACTGTCTTTGTTTATAGTTTTTTGTCGATGACGGCGTGCCCAGTTGAAGAAAAAAATTGAAAAGGTACATCAAATACGCCTCGTGTACATTTATGCCGCAGTACCATTTGCACCAGTCAGCAGACTTGAGACGATGCATCACGGCGCGCGTAGAAGTCCCAGGCCGAAGCAGCTTCGATCGCCAAAGCATATATGCTTGTACACTTTGTCTCTGGTCGCCCCTTTGCTCGCACCGTGAACCTCCTGTGATTGTATCCACTGTATTTTACTGCGAAAACACGCGCGCCACGTCGCTTCCAAGTCAAAGTTGAAGGTTGACGTGCTGCGCAGTGTGCGGCGACGCGCCTCAAGCTCAGTCAATCTGTTTGTCTACCCTGTATTCCGTCTATGGCTCACGCTGTCGCCAACAGGAGGCGCAGATGACACAAACAGACACAATCATCCGCCCCTTGCTGGTGAAGAGACGGCGATCAGCGGACGAAACGATGGGTTTGACTGTGGCTGTGATGAAACACTGAAGCATCCTGTCTTTCGACAGGCAGCTATATGACTTGGAAATGTCGCTTTTTATCGGCATTGCTTTGGATCTACCGTACTAAAAGCGGCAGATTTCCCTCCCGCAGCCATGTAACCTTCTCCGACAGTGCCGTGCATGGCACTGAGAGTCGACCACATGGCATAAATCTGTGTCGTATGTGCAAGACGCGTGGCTTTCATCCCGTGTTGTTGTGAGCTATTTGAGCAGCCCATTGGTAGAGCACAGTATGGGCCCAACGTTAATATATATCCAGTCTTCATACTCTGCTCGATGAAGTAATACCAAACAAGGTAAAGGGTGCATTCGAACTTTCTTTTTGCATATAATGACACCTGCGCCTCAGATTTCGTTGGTATATATACGAAGATACTTGCGTTACTTGACACAGCCCTCTATATAAAAACAAAAGCGCTTACACTGCGTTGGGAAACAGTACCATCTCGACAATCGCGCACGACGGAATCGAGATTTTTCGCTCATCGTCAACACTGTCAACTCAACGGTCGACGGTCCTCTCGGTTCATGTCTCGAACTAGACGTCTTTGAAGGGGGCAGTGCAAAAAGACGGTGCAAGCGAGCGGCAAACACACCATTGTTTTGCGCTGTTCTCTTCAAATATATTGCCTCAGCGAGCTCCAGTTCAGATCTCGTACAAGACGTTGCAGTGCCGAGTATGCCGAGCATATGTGACAGGGCAATTAAGGCTATCTCGCATCTTACCACCCCGGGCACCAGATCCGCGCGCGTCGCGTTGTATACTGTGCGCGCGAGAAGTCCTCCGTCACCGCCGGCAACAACTCAACGCGGCATGCAGCGCCGAGCGGCCGGGAAAGATAAAAGGCGGAGCCCGCGCGGATACCCAGGTGGTGCCGTGGCGGCCCCGGGGACCGTGTGGGCCTGGCTGTCGTCTGTCGGTGCCCCGTCTCGTCGGTCGACGCCGGCCACGGCCACCGCCACCGGGGGAATAAAAGGCGCGCCACCTCGGCCGGGCTCTCCCAAGGACCGCGGTGCGAGCTGGGGGAAAAGAATCAACGCCGCCAAGCAAAAGGGAGCAGTCGAAGAAGAACCTTGTTTAGTCTTGGCCGTGCCGAGGTTTTAAATATAGCCCCAGTGCCCCTGGAGGGCTGGCTCGGTCGCCGCCGCTACCACTGCCGCCGCTCTCTGCGGGCGCGGGGGGGCTCCCCGGCGGCGGCAGGCCCGGGCCGCGCGTCGCAGCACGTGGCGCGGAAGCCGTGGGGCCGATAGGTGCAACGCATTGCCACACGGGAACCACCAGGGCGCACTGCGGCCTCCTCCTCTCTCTCTCGTCGGCCGACCATGGTCACCTCCACTTGCTAGCCGCGCGACGGACTTTACGGGTGCACCATACTACATTATATACTGTTACGCACTGGAAACGGTTTCCTCTTCGTGTTGCTTTTGCCTTTCGCAGGCTCGTGCCAGTTATGACACTCTCCCATGTTTGCGCAGTGCGCGCCGCTGGCCGGCGCGCAATGCTCAAGTCACGCCGCAGGAGCTACAAGCAGAGAGTGTCCACCACTTGCGACCGTCCTTCGCGTTTACATGCAGTTTTGTAAAGATGGAGGATAGCATTCTCAGCAATACGGTTAGAGCACCACAGGCGGCAGTTAGAGGTCGGGGTGTCACCCCTCATTTTGTTTCATAGGCAAAGGTGGGTTCACGAGCTCCACATTCTTCTCGTAGGGTATCCATTCCATCAATGTGACTTTCTTCTCGCATCGCTCGCATCGGGTGCGGGTCACGACAGCCGCCCCAACCCGCGCACCGCTGCTCCACGCGGCGAGCCGTACCTGCGGCGGCGGTGCTCACCGGCCGGCGGGGCATTCGTCTCAATCAGGCCGCCGCTCGGTAGCCGCTGTCGTGCGATACACCGTGGGCGCGTCTCCTCGGCGTCGCGCCGCCGGCGTGCGGCTGCTAATGAGAGCACGAGGAAGGCAGTCTATTTCCGTGATGCAGGCGCCCGTCCCTCGCCCGCTTGGCGCACACACAATGGCACGCTACAATTCACGATTCGCTCGGGCGTCCCAACCGGATCTCGGCGGGCTGAGCCCGATCCACAGCAGCAGCGGCGGCGGCTGTGGCGGCGGGGTGCCAACCCCTCGCGCGAGCGCGGGTGGCGGCAGGCGCCTCGGCGGCCAAAAAGGGCCCTTTTTGCCGCCTAATTTAAGGCCCAGTTTACTGCCAGACATCTGTCTCTTCGCGGGTCCCGCAGCAATGTTGAACCGGTCTGTTTATGCCTCCTCGGCGATCTCAAGGTCTTCACCCGGGAGCGCCATGCCGACGCAATCAGGGAACTGTTGTGCCCCGTCTCCTCACCCACCAACTGCGCTCTCGCCAACGCGCGGGGATGCCGCCGGTGGCCGCATCTCCGGGCGCAGCTGGACCGTTAGAGCAGCGCCGACGACCGGTCATCATCCGCGCCGCCACTTGGCCCCCGGCCCGTGCACGCCGTGTGTACTTTCACTGGGAACGACGCTTGGCGCTCGCTGCTCACGGCCACAGGCGCGCTCCGGCGTTCACGGTGCGCCAACGGCAGTCAAGCGGAGAGCAGCGGCACTCCGCAGTGCGCGCGCCTGCCAAGTGCGACGCACACGGGCGGAGTCCGCCGCACTGTTTCCGCCGCTGGAGCCGCGGTGTGCGCGCGCGGAGCGCACGGCCTGGGAAAAGAAGAAGCACGAATGCTGGCGAAGTTGAGAGGCAGTTGTAGCGTTACTTTGTCACGTGGCGGTGTTCCGCGCTTAAAAGAGCGCAGTGGTCGAAGAGACGGAAAGGGGTGACTGGGGGGCGTCTAACGCAAGTGCGGTCGGACGAGATGACGAAACGGCGTTCGCTGTCTGCCGACACTCGGGAAATTTTGCTGGTGCAGCACTCCGACGAAGACAACGATCGCGGAAACGAATTGACGAACGGAGTTGTATACTCGTAAATATATATTTGCGCGTGCCGTCTATTGCTGTGACTGACTCTGCTCCTAAAGATGTTCATTAAGCAAGGAATGCGTATACTTGCTTGTATGTAAAATATTTAGTGCTGCTGTAATTCGTAAAGATCACCGTTTCCATTTGCACGCCAACGAGTCTTGTGTACGATTAACGTGATTCAACCAATATTTTATACGTACATTGGTGACACGTACACCTTAAGTACCGGTGCGCGAAACTCGCTTCAGAGGCCGTATTCACAAAGCTTTTCTTTCGCGCGTGCTCTTTGCCACTGGCTGGCCGAATGATGCGGACGATAATATGTCTGCATCAGGATTGGCTGGAATTCTCTCTTACACTTTAACACGGTAACCTTTAATAAAGGGGCATATTCTCACAAATTTGTGCACTTATAAATAAAAGTTACATTGTAGCCTTTACTAAAGTAATCTTTCATAAAGGGGCACATTTGTGCACCTCTAAACTTTTTTTTTTAACTCAAGTAACGTTTAATAAATGGGTATATTCTCACAATTTCGTGCACCTATAAATTAAAAGGTATACAGTAACCATTAGTATATGTGCACGTAGTCGTTTTGTATTGTAACCTTTCGTATAAAAGCACAGTCTTGCAACTCTTCACCAGCGCGTCCTTCTGCGCATGCCCATAAATATAAGGCAACTGATTCTTCGGCCATCCATCAAACTCCACCGCAATGCACTAGCCTAACTCACTGAGCAGCACTCTATAATAATTCTATTTCAAAAGATCGACCGAATTTCAACAGCTTTCAGTTAGCAAAGTCAGGAGGATACTCTCCTGAAAATATGGGCGTTTAAGGCAAATAGTCTCAACTACGACTAAGTGCCCTAAAGGCGTATGTTATCAGAAAAAAGTATCCTTTCGACGTAGGTAACCGAAAGTTCTTGAACTTCGGCTGACTTTCTGATATACCATTTTTGGAAAGGGTTGCTCAATGAGTTACGTTAGTGCACTGCAGTGAAGTTCAATGGATGGCCGAAGGAGCCATCAACAAAATTCATGGGCATGCGCAGAAGCACGCGTGGGTAAAGATGTGCAAGACTCTATGCCTGTACGAAGGATCACAAAAAAGGTTCGTAAAAATGGCAGGAGGGGCTATGTCCAAGATTCTTGGAGATGACTTTGTCTAAAATTAATAAATATTCAGATCTTAAAGGGACACTAAAAGCTAATACCAAGTCGGCGTGGACTGCTTAAATACCATTCCGGAAACATCGCAACGCTCGTTTTGTGCCTAGAAAAGACTTAGTTTACGAGAAAATTGCATCTGAAGGGTCCGAATACCTTTCTCGAAATTCAAATCTCGCGCCACCCAAGCGAGGGGGGGGGAGGGTAGTGGTGACATTACGTACCCCATCACCGCCCTTTGTAGCCCTCGGTGAGTGAAACGGCGTCCGACAGACGGCGGTACCGAGCCAAGACAAAGTCAGAGCGGCGGATTCTCCGCTGCGGCTGCTTTTTTGGCCAAGTGGTGTAGACCGTTCGGGCATCTCGCGACGTCACATGGAAGTGGAATTCTCCGCTACTTGCAGTTTGTGCAACTTTCGCGAGCCAGCAAAACCAGCGCAGCACTGCGCGATAACTACTGAAACGCGAAAGCGTGGGCGGCGCGCAGTCGAGAGAAAACGAAACCGTTCGACCGCCCGCGTCGAGGGTAATTTCAATGCGTTATTTTGTCCGAACAAGAAATATAACGGGAAAAGTAGCATTTTATTTCGCCTTATAATACAATACCAGCATGTTTTATGCAACTAGTGGTTGACTACTAGTGACATAATTTAACTGAGGAGTGCTTTCGTCATCTGGCAAGTGCTCGAATGTCCCGGGGGAGTCTCTAATCATGTCGTGCATTTACCTCAATTTCTCGATTATTAAGGCTCTGTTCGCGATAATATTGACGCCTTAGAGATTCTCGAGCACTAATCTATCACTTTAGCTTGACTTAATATTTGCCTTTAGTGTCCCTTTAAGACAAATTGGCATATTACTGCTGTGAAAGCTTCACAGCGGCAACAGAAATCAGAATTTGCGCGATAGACAATACAATTATTTAGGGACAAAATCTTACTAATTAACTGTTTTCATTTCTTTAGGGGACATGTCATAGCATATGGAAGGCAGCCAGTACTGAAAACATACCAATTTGCCATAAATTGTGTGTGGCACGAGTTTTCAGAAATTGGAAGTCAGCATCCGCAATGAAGTACGTTGCTGTTTCCGTTATTGTTTCTGCACGCCCTGCAGCAACATTCTGTACCTAAATATCTCAGCAGGAACAGCAATACATATTATGGCATGTTTGAAGTATGTGTTTTTGAGACTATTCTGCGGCAGAATGCTTCCAGCAACCGGATACGGAGTGCTGATTGAACAGCTCTGCCGTTAACTACAACTGGTTATTGTCGAATCGGCTATTGTGTTATAGCCGAATCTCGCGCACAACTAAAGGATGAACGAAGCCGAAACAAGCCACCAGCATAATAATGCTTGCCCGAACCCCGAACACCGCCGCCGCAGCGCGCGTTCACTCCTTCGGTAGTGGAGGAGGAGGTCGAGGAAATGGACACCGAGAAGCTGCCCGAGACTTCGAAGTGAGAGTAACTGCTTGCGAAATAGCTATTCAGGAAAACAGGACAGCCATCCAAGAGCTACATGTGCAAATGGAGAATGGTTTCGAAGAGCTCTGGCATATGATAACGCAACTACACGAAGTTTTCACGCCTCTGGTAAACGAATCAAAGCCATAAGAAGCCACGAGTCTATCGACACAGAGAGGCAAATGCTACAACAAATGCTACAAGAGGATCAAAATGGCCAGAAAACTGAACGACCAAAATGAAGGGATCACCGTTTGGCAGTGGAATTGTCGTGGCTTCACTCGCAAGAGGGCGACGCTGCTGCAGTACATTGCCAAACAAGACACCCCACCGGACATAATAGCCTTACAGGAAACAGGAAAATCACAGAAAATCGCCGGGTATCACACTTATGCAGCAGCAGAAGCACGTACGGCTACACTCACGAGACCACACTTATGTGGACACGGCAATCGATCACGTGTTCACAAAAATAGTACCGCAGCGCAGGGGAAACACGAGTGTTTTTGTACTCAATATATACAGCGCGCCGAAGGAAACAATGGGACCCCCAAATAAGTTGGTGCAGCAAGCGAGGCATTTAGCTGGGCAAAACGGCCGCCTCATATTAGGCGAACGCGGCGCACGAGGCGTGGGGTTACGTCAGACACACCATACACACCACCTTGTACAACGTCACACAACATCACCGACATACGATCGTGTCGGGCCCGACATATCCGACAAGAGTAGGCAACAGCACGGCCCTCGACACGTGTCCCCGATCTTTCGCTCGCGTCCAGACTTCGGAACGTCGAGTGGGAAAACACTAACGAGACCCTAGGAAGCGACC